>NC_022010.1:84343489-84344418 GCF_000317375.1 Microtus ochrogaster
CCTTCCTAGACCAGGATGGAGGGGGGAGGACTTTGGACTTTCCACAGGGCAGGGAACCCTGACTGCTCTTCAGACTTGAGAGGGAGGCTGAGAGGAGTGGGGGGAGGGTGGGAGGAGTGGGAGGCTGGGAGGAGGGAGAAATTTTTTTTCTCAATAAAATAAAAATTTTTTTTAACTAACTAAAGTATTTTGTGGGAGAATAGTTATTAAAATGTTTTCAATAAAAAATTAAATGGGTTTCTGAAAAAATTACCATTGAATGTGACAATATGAATAGCATTGAAGAATTGGACAAGAATGATTTTAGTGAACTAATGGGAACCAAATGGACACACAATATGATGTGATTTAGGAGGTTCAAATGTTGAATGGATGTTTTTTTGTAAATAGACAGACCTGAGGGAAAAAATGAATACATCAAGTTAAGCAAAGAAGAAAATTTGATTCATGTATAGGTTTTGTCCATAAATTAGTACTAACATGACTGTCATCAAGTAAAACAATGTATAAAATTCATGCCAATGTAATATTGGGGAAAATTAAGTCAATCATTTCAAATTCACTTTATGAAAACTGGAATTATAGTGATCATATTATAATGAATAAAGAAACAGGAGTAAAATTAAGGCAAATATGAATGCAACACTTTTGTAACTTATGTTCTTAAATGAACAACGAGTATTATTCCAAGGGAGCAAAGTCAAGATCTTAGATATCCCAGGCAGTATACAGGAAGCAGGAAAAAGATCAATTCCTTACTTGGTAGAAGTTTCTATTCTCATAGTTTCTTTCTCAGTGATAAACAAGAAGAAAAGCATTCCTAAGGTTTTATTTTTCAGCATCAGTGTAAGGAAACTACGAGCACATTATTTAAGCATTAAGAATTAAGATACATTTCTCTCCCCATCTCCCCTTACCCCCATCCCACC
>NC_022010.1:84346543-84348732 GCF_000317375.1 Microtus ochrogaster
GAGGGAGGCGGACTTGATTGGGGGAGGGGGAGGGAAATGGGAGGCGGTGGCGGGGAGGAGGCAGAAATCTTTAATAAATAAATAAATAAAAGAATTAAGAAGAGACTGTACACATTTCAAAACAGAAGAGCAAAAGGAGAAAGATAGTAACTGCTTACATTAATCAACAAGGCTTGCAAAATTATGCTAAAGTTCATATTCCAATTACCAATGTTCAATATATCCAAGGATATACTACTGTTATTTTGTGTGTTTGATCATTATGGAGTAGGTTGATTTGAATTAAACATGATGTAAAGTTTAACAAGAAACATGTCAGAGATCAAGAGGCAAATCTATGAGAGTTCTTTAAGGAAACTGCAATAAGAATAGAAATGAAATCTAAAAACCTTTATGGATTGCTAAAAATATAATCTAGTACATGCTGCAAAAAGGAGTGGCTGAAGTGCATTTGAGAACAAAAAGCCTAAAGTCGTGATATGCAAAAAGTGATGTCCACAATTCTAAAAGAATATTTAAAACCTATTGAAAACATTTAGAAATTCTTCTAGATCCACAGGATGGAAAAAAGACAAGATCTCCTTAGTAAATTGGGAGCATTGGGGTCATGGGAGATGGTAGAAGGGAAGGGGAACGAAGAGGGAGCAGATAAAAACATAGCTCAATAAAAACAAAATAAAAAAAATAGAAAAGAAACTCTTCTAAAAATAGAAAAGAATGACATATTAAGTACAGCAGAGATGAACTAGACCCTTTTAGGTATGTTTTTTATTCAACAAGGGAGATTATTAGCCAGCATAGTTTAAAGACTGAACTTCATAGAAGTAGAGAATTAAGAGATCACAATAATTCATGATCTGTAATGAGGGCAAATTGTAGGCCTCCCTGATTTGCACCCTAGTAGGTTCTCCCAAAACTTGAAGAGAGCGCAATGTTTAAATGGGTTAGAAAGAAGCAGTATATTAAAGAAGAGATCTGACTTCCTATTACACAAAATGGTAAAACAGTAGGGGAAATTATAAAAAATATGAGCTTAAGAACCTATGACAATTTCTGTGCCCAAGTTTGAGGGAACAAACAGTTTTGAGGTTATAGAATGGGTGATTTGAACATTCACAGTAATTTTGGGGAGCACAGTATAGAGAGGGAACTGATTTGACACTCAGGGGACACTGATATTCCTACAGACAGAATAAATGAAGAATAATTGCAGAGATAAATGACTTTGTAATCTTAAATTTGGTAGGTCATTAACTAGGTTTTGTGCATGAAATCATGCCTGTCTTTAATGATTGAATTGTGGAAAGATGCATACCAGGATGTTTCTAAAGGCTGTAAGAAGTCTGAACAGAACTGTCACTGTGGCTGATGATTAGAACTGGAAGGGGAAACATCCCAAACACCCACCAATCATCTTCTTTTATAATTATCCTCCACTTCCGTTTGTGACTCTCGCTCTAGCCCCCCCCCACCAAAACTGGAAACTTAAATCTAAACATGAAGCTGTCTATGATTATTAAGCTTGTCAGAGAAGATGAAGTTGTGCCATTTTTGTTAAAGATTCTAGGTAATTATACAAAAAAATACTAAAACCTTTAAAATGTGCTCAAAAGCGCTGTCCTAAATTTCTATGAAATTCCAATCATGCGGTAGTTCCCTCCATGTTGAAGCAATCGATCCTGGAGGGAGCCTGATGAAGAGTTATGATGTAAACAACACACAAGTTTCCAGAAGTCCCTGGAATTAGAACAGAAGCAGTAAGAATTTAAAGAAAAGATACTGTCTAGCTTGTCTAGCTGCCCACACATTGTGAAATAAAAAAAAAAACTGTGGGATTCTATATTTCCAGAGCAAGCCCCTGTAACAGGGTGGACTTCTCAGGAATGCAGCTGCCTAAGTCAGCTCTACTGCTGTCAGTAACACCAGTAAACTGGTTCAGCAAGCTAGACTTTGATGCTAAGTTGTCTTTCCTCCATACCTTATCTAGGGATGGTGGATGTTTGTTCTTGTCACTGTTCAGAAATGTTTCATATAATAGTCCTTCCTTCCTTCCTTCCTTCCTTCCTTCCTTCCTTCCTTCCTTCCTTCCTTCCTTCCTTTCTTTCTGTTGATAGCCTTAAAGATTAAGTTATAAAATATATCCAAATCTTAAACATGCTTTCTTTCTTACAGGTGTAAGATGGAATCTC
>NC_022010.1:84355293-84366926 GCF_000317375.1 Microtus ochrogaster
TAGCCCAATGATCTGGGGACAAAAGGATGAATCACAGCTGAATATTCTTGCATGTGTGTGCCATCAGAGCTCCTGTTTAGAAAACACAATTTTAAGCTACAACTTAGAGTTTCAGATTTTCTAAGTCCTTAAAAATACAAGTCACCCCAAATTGTCTTAATTATGTTCTAGCAAAGATAGAGCTTCAGTGTTGAGCTCATTATACATACTTCTGTATTTTACCATTTGAGCAGTAAGTGCAAATGGCACAAGTAAATCGTGTATCCATAAAACTGTGTGATAATAAATCACATTCCATCAGAGCAGGATTTGGAAAGACTTAATTTTCACATAATATTGATTTGTCTTTATTCAGTATTATCACAAGTAATCAATACCACACATTAATTTTAGTAATTTTTATTATTATAGAAGTTTGATGAGCACCCATTTAAGGACAGAAACATTTTTGTTTTTCAGAATTTTATCACAAGTGAAATGCTATTAATTAAAATTAATCTTAAAACGTCCCCAGATAAAAGAATATTAAAAAAATCCAACCAAAGTGAGCCTTAGCCTATTATCAACACTACTGTCCAGCCTCACAGAGCAAAGATCAAACTAAGTTTTCAAAAAGATTTTCTAATTTTGTTAGCAACTTATGTCATAGGAAAATTTTGCACAGTATGGTGTGGGACAATTCTGTATTCTGTCTATTATGTTTTAAATAAACACTGATTGGCCAGTAGCCAGGAAGGAAGTATAGGCAGGACAACCAGACAGGAAGTAGAGGTGAAGCAATGAGGACAGGAGTATTCTGGGAAGAAGGAAGCTCTTCCCCAGTCCTGTACAGACACTGAAGAAGCAGGATGTGACCTGCCCCACTGAAAAAGGTACTGAGCCATGTGGCTAAAATAGATAAGGAAAATGGGTTAATATAAGTAATAAGAGTTAATAAGAAGCATGAGCTAATGAGCCAAAAAGTTTATAAATTATGGAAAACTCTGTGTGATTTTTCTTTGGGACATAATGGCTGTGGAAACTGCGCAGGACAGAAACCCCAACAAGTAGGCTCTCATGTTACAACAGTATTCCTTAAGAAAACACAAGAACTTCCCTTCTTTTAGATTGCAATGACTAAAGATGACTTTGAAAGACAGTGAACAAGAATTTATTGGCTATTTGATTAGTCCAAGGATAAATGCACATTGTAAATCTGAATGAGACTCTGAAAAATTAAGTTATTAAGTTCATCAAGTTTTTTTGAAAATAACAATGGATTCATATACAATAGAAATTGGTTTACACTGGGACTTCAATTGACGCTAAGCTGCATCATACCACCATTGTTTTTCATGAGGAATATATGCAATGTAAGATATAGACTATAAAACATGAAAACTTTTCTTCCAATACTAACCACATGGGTGTAGGGGATGGAGCTGTAGAGAGGGAAAACTGGGACACATGTGCAATGAAGGAGAAAATGGGAAAAGAAACCAAGAAGGTTGGTGATTTAACTTGAGAGTGGGAGGAAAGGCAACACAGAGCTGGCAGGGAATAAATAACACTACAGATGGTTACAAAATCATTGGAAAACGTATTTTTTTGTTTCTTTAAAAATGCATACATGCTGAGCAGTGATGGCACATGCCTTTAATCCCAACAATTGGGAGGCAGGGATATGTGGATCTCTGTGAATTCAAGGTCAGCCTGATCTACAAGAACTAGTTTCAGGACACACTCCAAAGCTTCAGAGAAACCATGTCTCAAAAAGCCAAATAAAAATGCATCCACGTCTATTTTGTAAATATATGTATCACAAGCCAAACAAAATTCTCCTCCCTTAAGTTGTTTCTACTAGATATGTTGCTGTAGCAATAAAATAAATGATGAATGTGTTCTGCTTCCATCACAATCAAGCTTCTCCAAAAAAGCATAAACATCTTAAAGACTATAACTGCAAGGATCTGCTTTTTATTTGAGATGCCATTAGGATCATTCTACTTTTGTCATGCAGCAAGTGTCTACTGACATGTAATATACACCACCCGTGTTTTAATCATTGGATAAGTATGATGGCTTGAACAAGAGTGAACACCATAGGCTCTTATGTATGAATGCTTCACCCCCAATTAGCAGAACTGTTTGGGAAGAATTGGGAGGCCTGGCATTGTTGGAGGAGGTGTGTCACTGGGATGGGCTTTCAAGTTACCAAAGGCCATGCATGCCATTCCATGATAGGTCTCTCTGTCTGGTGCTTGTGGATTAAGATGTAAATGCTCATCAGCTCCTGCAGCATCATGCCACCTTCCTGTTTTTTTTTCTCTCCAGAAATGATGATTATGGATGCTTTCCCTCTGAAACTGTAAAATCAAAATTAAACACTATGTTTTTTATGAAACACCTTGATTATGCTGTCTTATGGTAATAGAAAAGTAACTCCTGAGCTAGCCTTCACTAGGCAGTTGTCTATATGTAAATTCTCAATTAGTCTAAGTACATGAAGAGATCAGTAGACAAACTGGCTAGATATTTTGGCAAATGTAAATATGTAATATAATATGTAACCTGACTTATCTATTATAGTTCAGTGAAATCCAAGGAGGAGGTTATGCTTTTATAAGAAATCAGTTTGTAGGGGAACCTGAAGTGACAGAAAGAAGCTACATTTGCAAGATGCAAACATCAAAGAGATTGTCAAGCAGATGAGAACTGTCTTCTGACAAGATAACACAATCCCCCATGATAATCACTACCCATGTTCTTGCTAAGATGGTTCCATGTGCATCTGGTTGAATGAAACCAGTACATTGTGGAGATGTAGAAGACAATGCATTCTGCTTTATACAACACATATTTTATGAGCAGTACACAGACTGAAGAAGTGTAATAGATTAACAGTAATTAAAAACTAGGAAAATAAAAAATGGAAACTGTCTTCATAGATTTAAAATACATACCACTTTTTTTTTAAAAAAAAAGCTTCAAGACAGATACCACTGATGATGACTCCTTGAACCATAAAATCCTAAAAAATATGCAAAGGCATTTCTGACAATAAAAGTGATAATATTGCTTATTTTGGAAGCATAAATATTGTAACAGGGAGGGAGAACATGAAGTGTTCAAAGATGGCATGCTCAGGCTTCTTTTCTTAATACAGAATATTTAATGGAGCAGTAAATCAATATTGATACATATACATATTATATATAGCATATATACATATGTAAGCATATATATATTCGAGCACATTATGGGGACAAAATTATAGAAATTTGAGGTACCAATCATAGACATTCAGGGTAATTCTATTAAAAGTATCTTCAGTATTTCTTGTAATATAGTACCATTTCTGAATAAACATGCAGCCTTCAAAAGTGACTACTTCACAGGTTTAGTGATATTTAAATGTGTATAGTCTGAAATTTACTTAGAAAGGCACAATACCATATAAACACAAATAATGTATATATTTTCATGACCAATTTTATAGTTGAGAAAATATAGTTATGTTAGGATGAAGGGTTGGAATTTTATGCAGAAAGGCTTAAGAAAATATTTTATTTATAAAAGAAGTGTGTGCCAGAGTATGTTTTCAAGGTATATATTTATTCTATATCTGAAATGAGGGCTATATAACTAAAGAATGTTTCCAGGAATAAGATTAGAAAATGCATGAGGTCTAGACATTTTGAGCAACTGTGGTTAAGAGAGTGGAACCACCTAACAGGAAAGACATTTGATTGACAGGCCTGAGGATGACTCAACTTGTGAAGAGAGGAATAACAATAGTGCTTCAAGCAAACTTTCTATTTCTGCTTGGATTATTTGAGAAACTCAGGCAAAATTCAAGGCGCTGCTGAGACTCTGCACGTCACTTCAGCGGGAGCAGGAGGCTACACTGGGAAAATGAAGCACACTGATTTAATAACTGACAAGAATGCAGGCTATGTAGAAAGCACTGGGTGACGGGCATTGCTTTGCAAATGCCTGACTTTGATTCTCTATAATGTAGGCACAAAAATGTGAGATAATCAATTTTACCATTGTAGGAAAGAATGATTTCTAGTCACATTAATATTTCTATAAGATGTGCATGTAAATAATTATCAGAAGACATTTGGGGGCAAATAGCATTAAACTGTGAAGAGCATTGTATTGTAGAAATTTTGTTGTCACTTAATTTATAACATCACAGTATAAATGCAATCAACTTCAGATTATTAAAATATCAAAGAAATAACAGTGATGTTTTAAGAGATATTTGAATAATATGAAAGAGAATAATCTTGAATTAAAAAGAGTACAAGCATGAGAAAGGGAAAAAGGCATAATGGCAAGGATTTCTTTAATAGAATTGCAATTGGTTTTCCCAGAACTGCAATCTTGAGGGAGGTAATGAACTGGAAAGATTCTGGGCCAAAATCAGCCAGGAGGTTATTGCCATGAACCTGAGTTGTCCAATTCATCCAGCGGAAATGCAAAGATATGCAAGTAGATTATACTCTTGACTCTAGTCCTAATGTGTTTGGACCTAAATGGCAAACAAATTGTTGCTTATCTGTAGCAGTCTTTCCTTTTGCTTTAGAATCTACGCCTGTATGGCCTCTGTTTCACACTGCCTTCCTCACCTATAATTCAGGTTGCTTTTCTTTAATTGAAAATAGATTCCTTTCTTATACAATATATCCTGTTTATAGTTTCCCCTACCCCCACTTCTCTAGGTTCCTCCCCAACTCCTCTCCCCTCAGGATCCACTCCTTCTGTCTCTCACTAGAAAAGAACAGACTTCTAAGGATAACAACCAAACATGACAAAATTAAATGTAATAAGATGAAGCAAAAACTTTCATAATGAATTTGAACACAGTAACTCAACAGGAGTCCCAAGAGTTAGCACAAGAGTCAGAGATCCACTCTATCTCACAGTCAGAAGTCCCATAAAAATAAAATACTAAGCTATTAGTATAATAAATATACAGAGGACATGTTATAGATACCGGCCTTGCTGCTTCAGTCTCTGTGAACTTCTATGTACCTTGATTCAAAGGACCATGTTCTATTGGTGTCCTCCAACCCCTCTGACTTTTACATCCATCCATCTCCTCGTAGGTAGGAGTCCCTGATCTTTGCAGAGAGGGGAACAATGGATACCTCCAATTTAGACACTCATTCTGTGTGTCTGGGCATGGGTCTCTGCAACTGACTTCATCTCCTGTCAGGGAAGCCTTTCAGAAGATGTAGGGATCATTTGAGACAACTGATCTATGACAACAGGTCTATGAGTATAGAAGAATAGCATTAGGAATCAATTTTTAAAATGTCTCCTTTAAAAAACTGTATTATCTTCATACATCTGTGTATTTCTCCTCCAAAAGGGAAAACATTGATTTAAGTATAATTTCTTCATTGTAGACAGAATACATGAATGGATATTTCTCTGAAGAGTTTCACTATCTCTGATTCTTATGCCAAAATAGAAACCTTATAGGCTCTCTTTATATCATCTGGTCATATACTGTGAGATGAGCTCCACCTCATAGTAGGTATCAAGACTTGTTATTCTAATCATTATAAATTAAAGTATACACATGAAAACTTAAGATAATGTAATTAAGTAATATTTGCAAATTAATTACTACATATTTAATATTTATGTTCATTGTAGTGATGAGGCGAGCAGGCTTACTTTTCGTCCTGCTCGGCTCCTGCATGACTAGTTTAGCCCCGGAAATAACAACACACAAACTGTATTTATTTAAACACTGCCAGGCCCATTAGTTTTAGCCTCTTCTTGGCTAACTCTCACATCTTGACTAACCCATTTCTATAATCTGTATAGCACCAAGAAGTGGTCACTTACCAGGAAGGATTCAGCATATCTGACCTGGTGGCTGGCTCCATTGCATCTGCACTCAGTTCACATAAATCATTCTGTATAATAAATACATATCAGCTTATTTTACACTTAATAATTTGTATTTGGTTAATATGCATACAGTATATATTTTGATAACAATGATATGAATTAATGTATATTTGATTAATTTGGAAATCTCTAAAAACCTTTTTTATCCTATTGTTAAATAAGTTAGTTAACATTTAGTCTTCAGTTTCATAACATATAGAATTAGTATTTTAGTAGTGTCTCTATCATTTGGTTTCAACTGTCTCTCCTACAATTATAGAGGAACCTAAAAGAATTTAAAGAGGTGCCTTCATGCCAATAATGAATGACAGATAACACCTTTTTTTTCTGATTGATGAAATCTTTGAAGACTATTCTGTTAAAAATTTAGAATGGTTTTCAACCAGGAAACATTATCCATATGCTTATAGTTATATCTGAAAATTTGTTTCTATTCACAATATAATATAATTTTAAATATAAGAAACAACAATAAACAATATATTATGCATAGTGTTCTAAAAATTCAGTCTCTAGTATAATGTTAGTACTGTCTAGAGACTTGATATTTTGCCAAGTTCAAAGCATTGCTATTGAAACAAGCCTGAGATGTCTGTCCATTAACGAAGATATTTTCAATCCAAAGTACACCAAATATTTCAAGACTAACCAAGGTTTAATCCTCAACAGGTAGTTCCTTCTCTTTTCAATTCTCACTTCTTTTCTGAGCCATTATTACCACTGGTACACACTGATGGAAAGTCAGCAACAAATGCATATTTGAAACCCATAATCTCTAAACACAGTATTTATATTTCCTTATTTTTCAAAATATGCCAAAAAGTAGACACTTTAAAATGAGTACATCTTTAACAATGTAGCATGACCAAGTTAATAGCTAAATTCTACTTTGAACAGAATTCCTTCCCTTGGTTGTTTCGAGGCAATTTTAATTCAACTTCTTATCTGAATGTGACATTATAAAACCACACAAATCATGTTAATAACAGGTAACAAAATGTAAACAAAACATGTATACAATATTGTTATGACTATATCCCTTTAAAACAGAGTATTGGTTGATTAATGGATTCCACATCAAAATCCTCCTTCCAATGTCTATCATGACATAAGGAATTGTGTTTTAAAATGGTGACACACTTTTATCAGTATGAAGCTGATAAGAGGCTCGGCTGCTTCTTTGAAGAACAGAGCATGTATTTGCTATGTTTTCTTGAGTTAAGTATATTTTCCATGTCTTTTTATCACCACATTGTTCTTATTGATAAAAAACCACATAGTACATTTCTTCAGGGAACAACTGAATTAGATGATTAGCATAAATAATATTTTAAAAATATTTTAAAGTAAAATGGCACTCATAGATTTACAATTTCTACATGCAGATATTAACATCGTTGGACTCTCATTGGATACATTATATTCTAGTTTATATGTGTAGTTGACATCCATATATGAATACATGGGAGTGTGTTGAAGGGGGTCAGGAACAAAAGACAAATGCTATTTATAAACAATATTTCTTTTTTAAAAGATTTAAGCTTTTTATTTATTTTGCACACCAACCATAGTTCCCCCTCTCTCTCCTCATCTCATTCCCACTTCCGTCCCCTCAATCCTGTCCTCAGAGATAGTAAAACCTATAGGAATCATCAAAGCCTGGCATATTCAGTTGAGGCAGGACAAAGTCCATCCCCTCTGCATCAAGGCTGAGCAAGGAATCCCACCACGGGGAAAGGGATACGAAAAGCCAATTCATCCACCAGGGATAAATCCTAGTACCACTGCCAGGCACTCCACAAACACACCTGTCACCCACTTTTAGAGGGGCTAGTTTATGCGGGTTCCCCTGCTGTCAGTCTGGAGTTAGTGAGCTCCCACTAGCTCAGGTCAGCTGTTTCTGTGGGTTCCCCCAGGATGGTCTTGACCCCTTTCCTCAAATTATCACTCCTCAATCTTTTCTACTGGACTCTGGGAGCTTGACACAGTTCTAGCTTTGGATCTTTGCTTCTGCTTTCATCAGTTGCTGGATGAAGCTTCTATGATGACAATTAGGGTAGTCACCAGTCTGATTACTACAGGGGAAGGCCGGTTCAGGCACTCACTCCACTGTTGCTAGGAATCTTAGCTGGGGTCATCCTTATTGGTTTCTGCGTGTTTCCCTAGCACCATATTTCTCCATAAACTCCATATGGCTCCCTCTATCAAGATATTTCCTTCAATGTTCTCCTTCTCTGTCCCTTCCCCATTTTGACCCTCCTGTCACCTCATATTCTCACCCCTCCCCTTTCTCTCCCTTCTCTCCCTGGCCTCCAGTTTACCCAGAAGATAGTATCTATTTCCCCTTCCTAGGGTGATCCATGTGTGTACCTCTTAGGGTCCTCCTTGTTACCTAGCTTCCCTGGGACTATTGATTATAACCTGGTTATCCTTTGTTTTACGTCTAATATCTGCTTATGAGTTAGTACATACCATGTTTATCTTTCTGGCTCTGAGTTTTCCCACTCAGGATAATTTTTTTTTTCCTATTTCTATCCATCTGCCTGCAAATATCATGATGTCATTTTTTTTAACCACTGAGTAGTACTTCATTGTATAAATGAATCACGTTTTCTTTATCTATTCTTTGGTTGAATGGCATCCATGTTGTTTCCAGGTTATGGTTATTAAAAATAATGCTGCTCTGAACATAGTCAAGCAAGTATTCTTGTGGTATGATTTTGTACACTTTAGATATATTCCCAAGAGAAGTAATGCTGGGTATTGAGTTGATTAATTCCCCATTTTCTAAGAAATCACCACACTGATTTCCAAAGTAGCTATACAAATTTGAACTCCCACCAGCAATGGAGGAGTGTTCCACTTACTCCACATCCTCTCCAACATAATCTGTCATCGATGTTTTTTACCTTAGCCATTCTGAGTGGTGTAAGATGGTATCTTAGTGTTATTTTGATTTGTATTTCCCTCATGAATAAGGATGTTGAGCCATTCCTTAAATGTCTTTCAGCCATTTGAGATCATTCTGTTGAGAATTCACTGTTTAGGTCTGTATCCCATTTTTAAATTGAATTGTTTGGTTTTTGGTGTCTAGTTTCTTGAGTTCTTTGTATATTTTGGAGATCAGATATGGGATTGTTGAAGATCATTTCTTATTCTGTAGGTGGCCCAAACAATATTTCTTATTGGTACTATTATATAGTTTCCTTGAACAGTCTGGTTTAGAATTACAGTGCAAACCTTTTAGGTCTTCAAGTTGAAAGAGCTTGCAATTGATTCCTATCTTTTGTGAGGTTGCTTAAATAGGGCACTCATGATATATAGACTTTTAAAACTGAGGCACAGATTTGACTTGGAGTAATTAGAACAGAAAACAGAGTATATGCTGTTTCGGCTTTTTCCAAACCTCTGCCTCAGTGTTTAGACCTGGACATCTCTTACTGAATAGGAATTATAGTCACATTTCTTATCCTGCAGCAGCAGTGCAGATAAGGAAAACATCTTTTGGCAAACTTTAAGACTGATTCATGATACAAACTAAATTGCAAGTCTATAAAACACTCTAGCTTATATCATCTCTAGTGACATGTTATAGAGAACCCCTACCTTCAATACTGGGGGACAGGAAGGTGTCCTTTCAACTTTTTTTTCAAGTTCTACACCTGCCCACCAACTTTGAAAAGGAATGGAATTTACCAGCCAGGCATGGTGATGTTGACCTTCAACAAAACTTTCAACAAGAGTAGAGGCCTTAGGGTTTGCAAGAATATTTAAACTGAAGTTATGTCCCGTGGGTGAATCATAAAGTTCAGGGAGGAAAACAAATAGAGACTGTCTCCTTTTCATGGAACCCATGGTGATGGCATGAACCAACAATTTAGCATCTCCCTTTACTACAAGATCAGCAAGCATTTGCAAAGGAAATTCAAATTAGATGGTAATGAAAACAACATAAGAATAGTAGGTTAACGATTCATAATCTCAGCTCAATTTGTGGTTTCCAAAAGTCATTACAAAGTGATGACTCAAAAGTATACTTTATATGTAAAACATATTGGAATTTCATGATACCAATGGTTAAATTAATATAAATTATCTCAAATAAAGTACATAACTATAAGAGATACATGAATGAGAACTACATATATTTATTAGGCAATAGCATAATAATTCCTAGTGATGGTTTAGTAAGATAAGTGGAGAGAGCATTTTAATAGCACTCTTTTTCATTTAAAAGGAGAAATAAAAGCAACACATTTAAGAAACTTCTAATAACTTCAGATGTAGTGCCTTTAAATAAAGAAACTTTTAAGTATAATTTCAGATACAAAGTTCTTCCTAATGAATTGGAAAAGAGTAAACTGCCTAGTATTATAGATGCACTTTTCTAATCTGATTAGACTCATTTATTGATTGTCCCCTGAGCAATTAGTTATTGAGAACCAACTGTACCCCCAATGCCACATTCCATAAACACAAAACTGGAAATACAGCAGTACATATACCATGGCTGTTTCTAACCTCTGCTAAGAAATAAAAGAGACAATTGAAAATTAATTACACTGCACCTCATAATGACTTACAGATGTATGAACAGATGTTGCAGGTATAGAGCATAAAGTTATGTCCTTACTTGAAAAGACACTTGACAATGTGACCTTTCTCACTATCTTGCTTTCTAGTAACATATGCTCAAAGAAATAGTGGTTTGTTATATACACTAAAAGAACACTCCAGGTGTACAGAAAGACATCATTGGTTTTGAAATCATATAGAACTAATTTCGTGTGAACAATAAGCATTGAGATTGCAAGGTTTACATACCAGAAATCTAGTGAAAGAATGATAAGAGATGTCGGGCAGTGGTGGCACACGCCTTTAATCTCAGCACTAGGGAGGCACAGACAGGAGGATCTCTGTGAGTTTGAGGCCATCCTGGTCTGCAAGAGCTAGTTCCAGGACAAGCAACAAAGCTACAGAGAAACCTTGTCTCAAAAAGCAAAACAAACAAAAAGAGAGAGAGGTAGTAAGAATGAACTCGAATGTGCTTAATAGTGGCAAAAGGCCTTAAAGCCCTGGTTAAATGAGAATTAATATCCAGGGCATACACAGACATGGATGTCTATTTGTTTAAACTAGACGTGTGTATGATAGTTTATACATTAAAGACATTTATTCTATGTGTGAGAGTTTATAAGATGGATTTGACTAGAAAAAAACCTTGTGTGTGGGTCCCCAGTCAGGCAATTGAACAGCTATTTCACGGGAGAGATGAGAACCCGGACTGTACAAATGTAGCAATTTCTTCTCAACTGCATTTCTAGATAATCATTATGCAAGGGAGTTCTGATGATATCTTAAAGAAATCTCTAAGCTGCACTTTATTCAGAGAGCTGGCAATCTGAGAAAACAATGGATCGATCTCCTAAATGTCTGCCTAGCTCATCTCTCCATGCAGGAATAAGTCTCTGTAAGTATTATGCGTGTGGAGTGGAGAAAGGGAAAGGGAAGCCTTCAGGAGCTCAATGCTGTCCCTCTCAACTGTTGGTCAGCCCCTTCCTGAGAATGGGGATTCTCAGTTTCTCTTATTTTTAATTTCCCTTAACCTATGGATGTTTGGGTTCAGATATTTCTTTTTTTTCCAAGTAATTAATTTTGAATTTATTTATTTTACAATTTTCATACTAGATTTCAAACAAATTTTATTTTTTTATTTTTTT
>NC_022010.1:84367026-84378289 GCF_000317375.1 Microtus ochrogaster
GTTTCTTTTGCATTTCTTTGTTTAATTTTGAAGTTTTCACGCAAGTATACAGTGAAAAAAAAATCTATTTCCCAGTGCCCACCACCCACACTAATTCAACCATACCTTCCCAGCATAAACCTCCAAACTTCACACGTTTTTAAAAAAATATCCCACTGAGTATAATGGTCTCTATATGCATGTGAGTGTGGCCCAGCCATAGGAACATGGGGACCTGAAGAGTGGTTATACCCTCAGTAAAGATTGATACTTTCTCCCAAGGATTTATCCACTGCAAGTACTTTCTGTATGGGCTAAGGCCGAGGGAAAGTTCACCCCCTCACAGCTGGAACTGCAGACAGTTTCTCTTCTACAGGAAACAAGGCTGCTGTGAGTTCATGGGTGCAAGAACCATTGCGTGTCTAGAATAGAGCGTTTCCCATCATCCCTCTCCATCCTCTGATTCTTTTACTTTTCCTGCCTCTTCTTTGGTAGTATCCTTAAGTCTTAGTGATTGTGTGGGGTAATACAAGTATCTCTTTCGGGGTTGAATCTTTAGTGTTTTAATGTCAGCACATTGAACAACTTCAGCAATGGGAGGGGGGAGATTAAGACAGGTATCTTGTTTGGTGTTGAGCTGTAGTCTCAATTCTTAGCATGTTGGCCAAAGGTGATCTGTCCATTGCAGCTTCCATCCACCAAAAGAGAAGATTCCCTTTAAAAAGGGGTTGAGAACAACACAGGTCTGTGGATATTTAGACAGATATTTAGAGAAAAACTTAACAGTATAGATACTAGGTTCGACCCTAGGGTCTAAGACTGCACCCGTCATGGACTATTGGCCAAAATTGCAGTACCACACATGAAATTCCCTCCTGTGCATAAGGTCTCAAGCCTAATCAGCAGCTACCACAATACTAACCTGTAGTACAGATGTTAAAATAATGGTACAATTGTAATTGTGTGATGCTGGTTTTTAAGATATTTCATTCAGTGGGTTGCTTAAAGAAATGCATACAGTATCTATAATCTTCCAAAAACATTTCTGTGTTTAGGAATTCCCCTTTTATAATTCCCTATACAGCCAAACACTAGTCCTTTGTTACAAGAGTGTTAAAACTCTGTTTGCTCTTCAGTGTTTGCTTTTGAATGGCTTAATAGAATGCTAGTGGAAATATTGGAATTGCTTCAGTGTGTACTGAAGCATTTTTTGGAGATAAAAGTCCTTAACTATGTCAGCTTCCCTCCTGTCCTCTTTCGGTTTGGTTTTGAGGAAGGAAGCAAGTGACATAATAAGAGGTTTAATTTTTTTTTTCTTGGCAAGAATTATCTGTTCCTGAAGAAACAATAGGATTCATCTGTGAAGCTGAGTGGGAGCTGAAGCATGCTCTAATGATTTTATTAACAGGAAGAAAGAAATGATGTCTAAGGTTCAAATATTAGAGAGTTTTAATTTGAAGTTCTATATATCCTTTTCAAACAGTACATATGTATTATATTTATGAAACCATTTTAATTTAAAACATGCTTTCCAAAATAGTATATGCACAAGGACAGTCACATTAAAAAAAAACAGTCTGTTTTATATTGGAATATCAAGAACAACACACTATTTTCAAATTTTTAAATAGCTCCTTCTTCTGTTTTGTTCAAAAGCAAGTAAATCCTCAAGTTGTCTTTGGCTGTGGACTGATATTTTCCAAAGGATCACTTTTAAGACAAAACCTGTTTATCTGTTCAGAGGATGTGATTCCTAGGGGTCTGTCCTGCCCTCAAGGTGTAGGTGTGAAGGATGTGGGAGAAAGAGGCACATTCTCCCACCAGGATTTGATGACAGGCTGCTGTAACCTCCTACCAGAGAGAATTGGTCTGTTTGTTCAGCCTGGAGTCAACCCTTAGCCTCTGCATACTTATCAGCTGAGTGAGGAGTGGAGAGGCACTTACCCATCCCTGCATCTTTGTGTCTCACTACACAATGCAAGCCCAAACATGGAAGAGATGCTGAGCAGCTACTCAGGCAATCAACTGAGCTGCAGCACAACAAAATCCACCTGTTCTTTAAAGTCAGTCTCAGTGATAGAGAAGAATGGAAAGTCCCTATGAAACCTCAGTTTGGGCAATACTTTTTTTTTTAACACGTTTCTGATATACATAAGATCTTTAGCTTTGCTCCAGAGAACCTCAGTTTCCATAGCTGCATAGGAAAGGTGATCAATGATCAGCAGGTAAAGCCCTTTGTAGCCCAGTTCTGATGACCTGAGTTCAATCCCTGGGAGTCATGGAGAAAGGAGGAAGCTGATTTCCAAGAGCTGTTCACTGATCTTGGTGTTTAGCATGCTATACGCAATCTAATACATCAGAAACAAACCTACAACAATAACAATGAAACAATTTTTTTCAAATATATTTTATTTGTTTGAGTGTTTTTCCTCTTTGTATATGTGTCCCTCATATCCACATAAGTGAGAAGAGGGTGGCAGATCCCTTGGAACTGGCATTATAGAAGCTTGTGAGCTTCCAAGTGGGTGTTGGAAACAAAAATCCCTTCTAGAGGAACAAATGTTCTTATCCACTGAGCCAACTTCCAAGCCCATAAAAAAAAGCAGATTCCTATCTCTTTAATATTATGATACTTATTCTCTGAAACTTGGACTTGAACCTAGAGGGGCTCCCAGGTGCCCAGGGCGATGTCCCCAGTTAGTTCCTGGGGCAGCTGAGGATAGGGAACCTGAAATGACCCTATCCTATAGCCATACTGATGAATATCTTGCATATCACCATAGAACCTTCATCTGGCGATGGATGGAGATAGAGACAGAGACCCACACTGGAGCACTGGACTGAGCTCCCAAGGTCCCAATGAGGAGCGGAAGGAGGGAGAACATGAGCAAAGAAGTCAGGACCACGAGGGGTGCACTTACCCACTGAGACAGTGGGGCTGATGTATTGGGAGCTCACCAAGGCCAGATGGACTGTGACTGAAAAAGCAGGAGATAAAACCGGACTCTCTGAATATGGCGGACAATGAGGGCTGCTGAGAAGCCAAGGACAATGGCACTGGGTTTTGATCCTACTTCATGTTCTGGCTTTGTGGGGGCCTAGCCAGTTTGGATGTTCACCTTCCTAGACCAGGATGGAGGGGGGAGGACTTTGGACTTTCCACAGGGCAGGGAACCCTGACTGCTCTTCAGACTGGAGAGGGAGGGGGAGAGGAGTGGGGGGAGGAGGAGAGGAGTGGGAGGCTGGGAGGAGGCAGAATTTTTTTTCAATAAAAAAAATTAAAAATTAAAAAAAGCAGATTCCCATCTCTTTACTATTATGATACTTATTCTCTGAAACTGTGATAATGAACAAAACAGTGATTCAAGAATTATTAGTTGTGTGTTTAAATATATATATATATCCTGTCTTAGCTCTTGTTCTCATTGATGTAATAAAATAACATAACAAAAGCAACATAAAGGAGAATGATTATCTGGCTCACAAATCTAAGTTACATCCCATCAATTATTGGGAGAGTTTTGCAGAAAGAACATGAAACAGCTAGACACGTTGTATCTATAGTCAAGAGCAGAGAGCTATGAATTGCTGCATGCCTGCTAGAACTCAGCTTACCCTACTCATTGGTATAGCCCAAGATCCAGTGTTCATGGAATGGTCCCACCCACAAATAAAATGAGTTTTCCACATCAATTAACTTTGGTCTTCAAACTTGCTCTCAAGTGTGCCTATAGGCTTTTCTCCTAGGTATTGAGTTGACAATTATTATTAACCATAAAACAACAATGGGACAATTTAGGACATAGAATACCTACTTCTCGCCAACTTTTCTGCCTTTGCTTTGCTGCTGTGTGAGGTGTGTTGTCTTAGGACAGGTGGGGACTGCTTAAAACCATGAACATAAAGTCCATTCCACTTAGAAGCCTAAGTTTTCCTTCTCTTGACTGATTCTACACCATATTTTCTGCTCTTATGACTATCCAGTTAATATGAATACATGGAAGATTGCTTGGGATGTAGGAGGTATAGGTTGGCCAACTATAAAGAGAACACCAAAAATTTGCTGAATGCCTATCGGTAGACACAGGAGTATAGTTTGAAGATAACAAATTACTATAGTATTCACAGACTCAATTTCTTTGTTCATAGGGTACATTAGTGACATTTATCATATTCAAAATTCATGCTATAAATTTTTGTCCATCATGATACGTGGTTTCCTAACATAATCAGCAACTATACTCTCCATTTCCATCACAATGATAAAATCAACTTACAATGTTGAATATCCAAACTATAAAGTTTTGCAGCACATGAGGGATAAATAACATGAAAATCCCTATGTGGGAGGCAGTCTTAGAGGCTTTTTGATGAATGTTTTTCTATCAAAAAGTAGAACTGGAGGTTTGAAAGATGACTCAAAGGTCAAGACTGTGTACTGTTCTAGCAGAGAACCTGAGTACTTAATCCAGTCCCCGGACAGTCAGCCAACAAGTTTCAGGGGACCTGATACCCTCTTCTCTCTCTGAAGACAAATGCACTCACCGTCACATTAGCCTACCATATACACACATACACAAAACAGTAACAATCCCTACAAATAAATAGTTAGGAAAAAAATGGTTGTTTCAAATTTAAGAAATGAACTCATCATGGAAAGTCATCGTTTAAAGAAATCCTTGTGACTGAAGGGAGATATAAGGTCTAGAAATCTTTTTTTCACCCTGATAACTTGATTTCCAGGTTGCAGACATTTACAGCCAACAGAGATACTAGGATCCTGCAGGTTTCATATTGTGGAGAAATAGCTACAAAGACCTGATGTGCCACTGTTTCTCCAAAATCATCATGCTTATTCAGACTCCCTGGGGCTTTTAAGAAGTTGCAGATTGTCAGAGTAGACATAAGATTGAGCCTGCTACTCTAGCGTCTCAATGGACTCCCAAGAGAGGCCAGTGTCTCTACTTAATGTAACTCACATGAGTGGAAAGGGGGAATTTCCTCTCCAGGGCCCACTGACTTAACTAGTTCATTACGGTGCAAGCTGCTTTAAAAAGAAGTCTCCAGGGTTAGTCTGGGCAGGCATAGTCACTGCAGTGGATTTGGTAGCATGGGGGTCTGACTAGAGCTAAGTACAGATTTGCTGATATGCTGCCAGTTTGAGTATAGGGCTCGTGAAACTACAAGTATGGTAGTAAAATGTGTTTCTCTTTGCCATAGTAAGAGCTGTGGAAAAGGAGAGCAGTCCTATAGGATCTGCAATTGAATATAGAATTATACTTTCTCCAACAAAAATTTCCACTGCATTTTCCTTTACCAACAATAATGTGGATACCTTGGTAGATTTTAAAACTGTATGCAGTGATCTTTCATTGGATTTGATAATATGAAAGCTGAGAACGGATTGAGACAAATGCCTTCTAATGGAATGGAGTTACATTTATCTTTTTATTTTTTTACGAAGCAAGCTAAATAGATGTAGGATTAGAAAAGAAAAGAAAATGTTGGCATTATCACTATGATCAAAACTTAA
Source organism: Microtus ochrogaster (assembly GCF_000317375.1). NCBI lineage: Eukaryota > Metazoa > Chordata > Mammalia > Rodentia > Cricetidae > Microtus > Microtus ochrogaster. Next base: position 84,372,539 of record NC_022010.1, read on the forward strand.
TAAATTTGAAGAGTGATTAAAATTGTTCACATCCTATAAAGAAAAGATTTTCATTTCTTTATTGTCTTCCAGAGAATTAAGTTTTAGTTATAAATTATTAGTTTTGAATTCATTTTAAAACATAAAATAATTAGACCATTTAAGTTGCTCATTTAGTTTTGTAATTTAGAAACATTGGTAAAATGGTTATAAAATTCTGTGAGTTTTTAGTAATTTATTTTCAAATTGTGTTTACTGAAAGTGGACAATGGCTCCCTCTTCTGGTTAAATTGCATTGATGCTAAAAATTTGAAGGTTTGGATGACCTGAATCTGAAAACACAGGTTTTCAAGATCTGCACTGATCTGAGAACAAAAAGAATCGGCTACGTAATGCTAACTTGATTCAACAATTTATGAGAAATTAATTACTTCTCCCTGCATACATTAGCAATTAACTAAAGCAATAAACTGTACAAATAATGAATATAGTGATATAGAAAGCATTTGTTTAGTCATAAAAAGTTCCTTATTGTTCCAGAACTATAAATTTTTCCTAAGCTAAATTATCCACCAGCATAGATTTTCTTTCCTGGAATTACATATGTGGTCTACATGAGTTTTGATTGAGTGATGCTTATATTGGTCCTGTGTGCTTTATCTTTCATACACTTTCCAGAAGGAATAGGTATCTGTAGGCAGAAATTTCTGTTCTGTCCATTTCCACAGCCATTCAGTCCCAAAGAAACACACAGAAGCTTAAATTAATTATAAACAGCTTGGCCTATTAACTCTGGCTTATAACTAACTAACTCTAACAACTTAAATTAACCCACAATTCTTGTCTATATTAAGTCACATGGCTTGGTAGCTTTTCTCTGTGAGGCATTTCATATTGCTTCCTCTGTACCTGGCTGGTGACTGACTGTCTTTCTTCTTTCCAAAATTCTCCTAGCCTGGTTGCCCCACCTATACTTCCTGCCTGAATACTGGCCAATCAGCATTTTATTGAACGAATACAAGTGACAAATCTTTACAGTTAACAAGAGTATTATCCCACAGAAGGTATCTCTGAATTTAATATCAAAAGCTTCAATTATATTACTTGGTTTTTCTAATTTTATGTCAATGAACTATTTTTTGTTTATCTTCAAGTTTTCCACAAACTAATTTTAAACCCCCGAACACATCAAGTGTCTTATTACAGTGCTGGTGTTACTGTCACATGTAGAATTCACTAAGGGGTTTAAAGCTACTAAAAGTCTTCCATTCCTTATTTATTTGTCATAACTTTATTGCTACTTATCTCTCTTTGAAAGATTGATCTTCACAATAAGCTGATATTAACTTTTTATGTCTTGAAAAACAAACAACATGGAAAGGCTTAAACTTTTGTTCCATTTACAATAAGAATAACAAAGATCTCCTGTGTTGGAGGTAAACACATGTGAAACTTTTGTTTCTGTTAAATTCTTACAGTTATTACTCTGTGGTTTGCTTCGTGAATGTCAAATAAGAACTCATTCAATGAGAACCATCTCAAAAATGTCTTAAAATGTTCATAAGGCCTAGTTTTTGCTACACCTGCTATCCTCCAAAACCTTCCATGAATGATATTCTTATTCTCAAACTAAGATTTGAAATTCTGTCAGCTTTGTGGAACTAATAACTTTCCTTTTGATTAATATTAATATTTAATTTCTTTTATTCTAGCTATTTTTGATCCACAACAACTGAATTCCCCAAAGAGTAAAAGTAATTACAGTCAAATAAGTAATTTACAATCAAATTACAAGATTCCACAAACAAGCCCTTCCAAACTTTTAGCTTCAGGGCTGTTCTCTTTGCATCTAGCCATTAAAAACATTACTGGAGAAAATTTCTTAATCTTCTTGTGAAAATAAAACATTGTGAATAGTTCAAATGACCATATTCTTTTAACAACAAAATATTTTAGGAAAAAGTCATCAATTATGAAATGTAAGCTTAAGCTTCTCCATTCATGATGATTTGATGACTGCAATAACTTTTTAGTACTTTATTAAAATGTGAGGACTGTATTTCAACCTATGTATTATAAACCTATCTAAAATTGCATTATCATAAATATTTCCCAAAGCTAAATGAGAGTGCTGTGAAGATGAAGCATGAAGTCTGCAGAATCAGAATCCTGGGATCATGTTGGCTAGAAAGATGAAAAAAAAAAAAAAAGGTTAACCAAGCGCCAAACAACTCATGAAAGTGGTGAATAGTCTTCATTTTCACTAAGCTACTTCTAATGGAAGAGCTGGTTCAATAGCCCAAACTTCCATTAACTTTTAAATAAATGTTAGCCAAAATGACCTTTTGTCATTTTGTGCTTTGGAGACCTTTTGGCGAGTGACATCTTGTCCTGCTAGTCTTGTCTGAGGTGTTTCACTTTAGCAGTGATTAATACCAAAATATATCTTTAGATGATAATGACAGATATATATTTTTTGGCATAGAATATATATTACCATTCGAAAAGGGAGGAAAGGGAGCGGAGTGGGGGAAATACTGGACCAATGCAAGACCGAAGTCCACCGGGGCAAGCTCTAAGCCCATGTTACTGCACCCATTGTCAAAGGGCTCTTCAGATCTCCCACTCCTTCCAGCACATGCCCTTATTTTGGGCTGGCTCTGCATCCTGTCTGTAGCTCTCCTTGGCAGGTATCCCTTGGTTCTGACATCTCCAACTTCTTGGAGACTTCACTGTAATGCAAGTTTCACCTTCACAGCTTCATGCAATGGCCTCTCCACACCTCTGTGCAGGAACTTCTGGACATGCAATGGCCTCTTTATGTTTCCATGCAGGAATTTCCCTCCCTACCACATGCCTGACTTCAGCAGCTTTTCTGAACCACAGAGGAAGATTCCACAATAGCTTCACACCTTTATCTTTCTCAATAAAGCCAGAACCAAAGGTAGCTGTCAAGTTCTCCTTGTAGGAGATGGAAGCTGGCTTCCTCCATGAATTAGTCACACAGCCTTTGACTTGTTGGTGGTTTTTCCTTTGTTAAATAAAATTTGCTTTCACAAGTTGGAACCTCAGCTGGGCAGGGTCTTACCCTGAGGGTACCACTCCCTTTATCCATTGGCGTCCTGCTCTTTAAAAGGTTTGTCTCTTTGAGCACAGGATTTGGTTCCAACATTGAATTTTCTGGTGCTCTTTTTCTCCTCCTCAAACTGAATTCTCTGCCCAAGAAGTAAGTGCCTTCAACCTCTGAGACATCAATTCGGTCACACAACCAATCATTTATTCTCAAACACATTCATGATAGGTAAACTAAGCAATTAAAAAATCAATAAAATGTATTTTTACAAGACACAATTAAGTCATTGTGATTAAGTAATGTAGAAGTCTCAAGAAATGGGAGGAACAAGACCAAGAAGATAAGTTGATGGGCGTTACAAACACCCCATAGCATTTTCTGATCAGGCTTATAGCTGAGATAATCATATCCTTTCTTTCCTGACTCAGCTCTATGACCATTTCCTTATTGACTATACTGGTAATGGATGAAGTGAAGTGATTTTGCAAGAAAACAGCTGATATGACCTGCTGTGACATTATGTACTTATTTTGGTCTCCAAAGCCCCTTTAATTTTGGAGTCAAAACGAAAGTGACTTCTGTTGACTTTATATTTTTAAATAATAAAATTTAAAAGTCACATGTGTAAATTTTTGTACAATATGTTTATTTTTACAAGGATAAACAATGCAATTAAACAAGCTCAGTATGACCCTAGACAATACATCTATACTTTCCTAAAGAAAGCTGTAGGTTTTCACGTGGAGTAATGGCTACAATGAATATAGAAAATTGATAAATGGTCAAGAATCAGACTGCCACTTAGGTAAATTTCATTGGGGAGCCAGAACTGTAGTCTGATGGCTGTCTGTAGTTCCTATATCTAAGCTTTGGCTAGAAAAAATAGGTAACATTGGCCACACAAAAATTCAGAAGACCGCAAATCCAAAATATATTGAATAGAAGCCACTCAGAAAGCAAGTAGTTATAATTCCTTCCATTACCTTAGAACCAAGTTTCTTCTTGTAAGCAAAAATTCAACTTCAATAATGGAGATATTGTAAGTGAATTATATAAATGTTGCATACCTTACACTGTGTTGAAGACATTCTAGCAAAGTATCTGCACAAATGGGTTTAGTTTTGAAGAATATTATCCTTGTTTGTCTTTATGGCTCATGTAAAAAAAAAAAGAAGTTTCAAATATTACACCATTTACTTAGAGACATGTCCAAACTATAGCTAGTCAGTTGCTTGGATTATAATTGTTTCTTTTTAAATGACACATCATTCTTTTGGGGATGTTTGAAACTCCTTTATTATTTTATTACTAGTGTTTATCACATTTAAAATTGCATTGTAAGGTAATGAACATAAAACTTAAATTTAATATAAATATCTATATTATTTTCAAAATTAAATTTTACTAGTTTAAAATTCCTCTAAAGCTTTTATTATGTTTCCTTTACATGCACTAGCAAAACTGACATGTCAAGAAATCAAAGCATCCTGTGAAAGCCAATAGTTTTGACTAGTATCTTTCCACAACTGGTTATTCCTCATGACTCACTACCTGTGAAATTTAGGAATTATACTACATCATGTTTTAACTGATGAAACATTTAATACTATACCATGAAATTCCCACTCTATGTTCCTATAGATATTAATATAGGATCAATATGCATTAACTAAAAACTAATGGCAACACTGAGGAATATAAAGAATTTTTACATATTTTTTACATAATGGACTAGTGAGAGGAATAGTGAGAATACCAAGTTTAAAATAAAAAGCAATGCCTGTATTCATTGCTTGTCTTTGAGTGATTGATCTTACTCACATTGCGAATAATCTGCTTTCTGGATATTACTCTCCTTGAATGAGAAGAGCCCTGGGTGATTATCAAAGCCATAGCGGTTTTAAATTGAGGAAAATATTTTATATAGTGATCTCTTTAATTTTTAGCTGATTTCTTCATAAAATTTGATTTCACTCCCTAGCTGCTCACTAGAAATTCATTCCATATGATTGGAAACTCATCATTCCTTTGCATTAGTTGTGGTCCACCTGAGAATGTTAAATATGGAAATACGTGTTTCCTGTTTAAATTTAAATCACTAGTCCTTTTAAATGGTGAGATGAACAGTATCATTGTAGAATTCCCATTTTGGGTATCTTAAAGGTCATGCTAGTTATACAAGGAACTGAAATGATAGTTTGATCTTGAAGGTCAAGAAAACAAGAGAGTAACACATCTCTAGCACTGTTATGAGCTATGGCTGAAGAGGGATTCTCTTTTAAATTAAGGTGATTTGATGATGTTATAAGACATCCACATTTAAATGAAGACATGGATATTTTAAAAAGTATATTAATCATTTTCCTATTGAGATAAAATAACTATTAGAAGCAAATTAAGGGAGAAGAGTTGTATTTGGGAATTACAGGTTAGAGGGCATGGTTCATCCTGTTCTATCATAGTACAGGATATATAAGAGCCTATATATAGTGGGCTTTCAAATGGTAAGAAGAAAAGAAGAGGAAGAGAGAAGAGGGAAGAATAAAGAAGGAAGAAGAAGTTCTTGTTACTCCAGAGGGTAGTGAACTATAACACTCAAAGGCCTGGCTCTTACATACATTATTCAGGAAAGCCACACCTCTTTTTTTTTTTTGTATCAGCAACACATTGTTTATTTCAAATTAATCTTTGAAGACAGA
>NC_022010.1:84381254-84400877 GCF_000317375.1 Microtus ochrogaster
AAAATCAAAAACACCAATGATAGCCTTTGCTGGAGAAGCTGTGGAGGAAGGGGAACCCTCATCCATTGCTGGTGGGAATGCAATCTTGTGCAACCATTTTGAAAGCTCCACCTCTTAACATTCCCTAAACTCCCAAAACAGTGCCACTGGCTGGTGACTATCTTTTCAGAAACATGTGCCAGTGGAAGGCATTTCAGACTCTAACCATACAATATTTAAACTTTATCTTTACTTGGCTTTGCCCATTTTACATATTTTAAGCATATCAATTTTGCTTTATAAAAAATCTTCAGTAATTGTTTTCAAAACTTTTCATAAACTATTACATATTCAGTTTAGTTCAGAAGTCTCCTGAGTATTTGGAGATAAAGGAAAACTACTATCAATCTCATTTATAAGCAGGGAAGAAAAGATGAATGTGCACTGAAAAAAAGGAAAGAAGTTTTCAAACGAATAAAATTTAGCCAAACTATAAAGAATAATGATATACATTTAATTATTTTATAAATAAGAACACATTTTTAAGAAGTTCTTTTAAAATGAGAAATCATCAGGCATTTATGAGAAATAATTTATGAGGATAATCCATTACTAATGATGAACAGCATTAATATTTGCCTTCAACTGATATTTTAGCTAACTATCTCAAAACAAATATTTTTTATTAAACTATTTTTCTGGCATTGCTTTTCATGCTATATGATTATAGGAAAGAATGCAGCCATATTTCAAGAGACATTTATTATATTTCAAGAATAAACTTTGAACATCATGTCAAGATAAAGACTGATTTAGGAATGGCTGAATAACGGTGTGGTACAAACAGAATATACATGTTCGATACACCATTTAAAAAATCTTTGAAATAAAATTTGTGTTTAAGGGTTGCAACAATGTTTTACAGACAGCCCTTTTTCAGAGTTTCATGTGTATATTTAATTTCAATACTCAACGGTTAAGAGTATATTAAATGTTTGTTTCTCTGGAAACTTTCATCAATATTATTTAAAGTAATTCAATAAACTAAAAACACTTTATTTTAGCAATAGGAGCTCTTGATGCAAAAGTTATGTTGTAAAATAATGGGCTTTCCTCATTCTCTTTTCCAGGAGAAGCTTTAGCAACTGGAGCTGCCATACATTGAAAAGGTTATCCCGCATACTTAAAAAATAATTCATCCTACACTTATGTGACTCTAGGACCACTTCTGGTAACAGAATCTATTTTAGTCAGGGTTCCCTAGAGGAACAGAACTTATAGTTCCTTACAGGCTGTGGACCTACTAGTCCAACAATGCCTGTCTATCAGTGAAGTCCTCCAGGCTACATGTCTTCATTATATTCTGGAATCCCAAAGAAGTATGCTCTAATGCCAGTAAAAAAATGAACTTGACTGAGTAAGGACAATAAGGTCAAGAGAAAGAGGTTCTTTCTTCCATGTCTTTACATTGGCTGTCACCAAAGGTGTGGGCTAGACTAAAGGTGGATTTTCCCACCTTAAAAGATCCAGATTAGAAGGAACCCCATAACAAATGATTTGATTAAGAAAAATCTTTCACAGATGTACTTTGAAGTATGGGTTTTTTTGTACTCCAGATGTAGTCAAGTTGACACGCCAGAATAACTTTTTCAGGTAGGTACCTATGTTCAGCCTTGCTTATGCCTGTGTATGCATATTAGAAAACAAGTCCCCCAAACAATATTATCCTTATGAAAGGGAAGGCAGCACATTAAAAAAAGACAGTAGAAATAATTCCAGGATACTCTAGGCAGCAAGAGTAAAACATTACTTAGAATCACATAGTAAGTTCTGTGAACTTTGAAGTCATTTACATTATCTGTAATTCATTTCTATGATCAGTAATGATAATGTTCTACTCATTTTGAAGACATGAGGAATTATTTTTAAGGACTTACATTGGTGAATGGAATGTATTAAATACCATGTAATTTTATAATTCTTTGTTCTGTTTCTGCTTCTTTGCTGCTCTTCACTCCTGAACAATGAGATCTTGCATATTGACTACAAAGAAATGAGTTTTGCAATAATTGTATCCTATAGCATCCTTTACAACAGGCTCTTTATCTTCTGTCTCAAAGGAAATACACACAATATTATGATATTATTTATTAATATAAATGTCTTTCTGGGTAACATAGGTCTATTTTCACAATGTTGTATAACCATGGTATTGATGCAACTTATATAATACGCTTTAAGCTTCAATTATTCATTTGACCGTTATAGTTGTCTTAGAACTAATGTTCTACTCAATGGGAGTACAGATTTTCTAGACTTTGACATTCGCTTTAAACCATGTGGTGTTTGAAGCTTCCTTTGAGAATATCACAATGCTTTATGTTTTTGAATCTGTTACAGTTGTTTTGACTTTTTGCCTTAAGCCAGAATGTTATCCAGAGAAATTATAGTATATGTGGTTTGTCATGGAACATTAATATGTCAGGAATGGAAAGTTATTTTTATGAAGACTGTAGAATAACCAGTCATATTCAAGAATGAAAATTAAGAACCATAAAATTAATATGTGTCCTTACAATTTGTATCTTACAAGTCAACAATTTGTTGAAGCATAAAATGAAGCTCGCTCACTCATATATCAGCCAAAAAGTATCAAAATTTTGTGCATCAGAAAAGAGTTTCTGGGGATTTTTATTTGTTTTTTATTCTTTATTGGGCATTAGTTTTTTTCACAAACATTTGGAGGGAGAACTCATATTCAATGTGCTCCATTTTCCATATAAGAGACTATGCAGTCTTGATATGATTTAATAAAAATGCAAATACTAAATCAAATTACATTTGCCTTTACTCATTTGATTGCTAATGTGTTGCTTCCCTTAAGTGATTTAAATTCTGTTATTTTTATTGTTATTCATATATTGTCATACTCTGCTCATTGCCATTCTGTCACAAATGGTTTTGATGACATGGTATCCATTTACTAGATATTAAAATCTTAACTTTTATTTTATGCAAAACTAAGCTTCTTCTTCATGAAAAAATATTCTGGAGGCAAATTTTTAGCAGTAGGGCTAAGAATTCTATGTCACCTTTCATCTATGTCCTAATGAGCTCGGAGTGCATATACTCATTTGTTTATGATCAAAAAATAATGTATAAGATTTCTTTTCGTAATAATGCTTTATTAGGCAGCTTTACTTGTAGCAAATCAAAGAGACCTGGGATGTGATTACCACTGAAAGAAATGGGGCCAGAGCAGTATTGCTGAGCTGGGGCAGGTGTTCACTGGGAACAAGCATGGCCTAACTTGTGCGAATAGTTAAATCTTTATTAAATAGCTTTAAGAGGATGAAAACATTTTAAAGTTGTATATATTTCATACTCTCTCTCTTCAAATCTCCTTTTCAAGTGAAATATTCCTACTCAATTACCGTGTGGAAATCTTGCCATATTAATTCATATAGGGGAAGGAACGTTCTTATGACCTTCCACATGTCAGTGAAATCAGTAATGGGAGCATCTGATGGCCAGTGCCAACTACATAAAAAACATTTTTCTTTCTGGAACTAATTTTCTTGCCAAATAGACTCTGGTATAATTCAATTCATTAAGTGTCCCTCACCTTTCATGTATGGCTCTCACCATTATACTTGGGTATTAGTCCAAATAAATATTCATTTCTAATATATGTCATACATTTATCTTGAGACAAATTTGAAAATCTGAAAAATGGTAAATTTTGTCAGTCAATTACAATGAAAATAGCTGATGCATACCACTGAAAATAAGAAAAGATTCATTTTCACGATTCCACGGACATTCGATTCCATTGTTTCTGGGCCTCAGCAAAAGCTGAACTTTATGACAGGAAGGACTCTTAATGAATGTGGTCACTACACACTGAGCAGAAATAACAGAGAGGAGAAAAGACACTGGTGGCCTCATTTGATTTTGTTTGTTGACAACCTCAGGCATTAAAAAGGTGCTTTTGTTTGCTTTTTCATTTATTTTAATTTCATACATGAATATAATTTAATTTGGTCAGATTCAGCACCATTATACTTTCTTGCCCCACCCCTTGAGCTTCTTTCAAATTCTCTTCCTACTGAAGCACCATTTTTGTGACTCCCTGACTGTAACTTCAGTCTGTTCCTAATACTTTCATTTTCTCAGACAAATACCTACATGCACACTCACATATACCTCCACCACCTATCCAGTATTGTTTTGTTTTCTATGACGTAGGATTCCATCATAACACCAAAACCCAGGTTTTACTCATATAAGGGAGATATGTAAGGATATAATAAAATGACTCCAGGAAATCATCATATTGTATGAAATAAGACAGACATAAGAAGACACATTCTGCAGGTTTTGTCTCATATATGGGACCTTGCGTAAGAAAAGACACAAGAATAGAAAGAGAACTAGAATTGGAGGGTAATTGTGATAAATATGATGAACTTATGCACCTATAAGAAAATTGTATAATGGTAATAAGCATTTACTATGTTGTACTTTCATTGTATGCCAACCAACCTTATATACTTATTTAATAATCACTCTGCCCTATTGTGTGGTAATTCTGGGTGGCTTAGTGCATCCAGATAATAGAAAATCATTCAGAAAGCAGTGATATCAAATGTGGATACTCAGACATTGAATTCTCCACAAAACTACAAACCAAGATATGTTTGTTTTGTGAGTCAGAGAACTTTCCCAGGCTGTCTCTTGAGTTCTGCAGAAAAACTGTGTGGAATCCTGTTCCCATGGTTCTTCCAGGATAGTCTGCACTGAAGTTTGCCTTTACTTCTTTCAGAAAATTCTCACCCTGTATTTGCACAACCATTCAACTTGTCTAATTAGGCTAACTACTGTCAACTCTGCTGAGGTTTCCTTTCTTCAATATGCATATATATGTATGTATCTTTACTACTAATGAGGAAGACTTTGTCTTTGTACTGTTATCTTTCCCCTGCTCTGCTCTTGCCCCTCAAACCCACTGCCTCTATTGTCTGTTTGGTTTGCTACTGTAAAATGGAGAGGACTTCTGCCAGGACTTTATACACAGAGCACTTTTTTCCCAAATAAATATGAAAAGGTTACTTGTCACTGAACATAAATGTGGATTTCTGCTTTCTACATCCTCTGGTATATATGTTTCTTGTCTAGGCTAGTTTTGCTCAAAGATTATACTAGTTTCCCATTTACAACCCTTTACAAACTTGTATAAAATCATTCTCTCTCTCTCTCTCTCTCTCTCTCTCTCTCCCTCTGTCTCTCTTCCCCCCTTTTTCTCCTTCCCGCCCTCTCTCCTCTCTGCCTTCTTTATTCTCTCCCACCTCACTTTCCCTTCCTTCTTTTCTCTCCTCTGACTCTATTTCATAACAATATTTACCAAATTGTTAAATGATATATTTTTGCCATACTCTCCACTTTGATTCTTACAGGAAGTAAAATTACTCTGAATCTAGTTAAGTGGCTCCAGTGGATCTAGAAATTTGATCTTATAAAATAATATCACAATTATGTTTATCATATTTTGTTCTATATGTGCAAAATGCTGGATAAGTCCATCTAAGTTACACTAAAAATGGCAATATTTTTCAGAATTGCTGGAAAAATAATGTTTTAATTAAGGAAATATGTTGATTGTTATGTTAATTTTTATTTATACATCTTGTACCTTAGAGACAATCAGTTGAGTCTTTCTAATATTAGATGTTAAAAAGTTGAGTTGCAGACAGACTTTTCTTTCAGGACTGCCAGCTCACAAAAAATTACATGGACACTTATAATTAATTATGAAAGGTTGGCCTTAGTTTAGGCATGTTTCTAACTGGCTCTGATAACTTAATTTATATTTTTTAATCTACATTCTTCCACATGCTTGTTACCTCATCTCCGTTATGCCCCTCCTAGTTAGTTCTCACCAGAGCTCTTGCTGTCGAAAAGTCCCTCCTATAACCCCTCCTATAACTCCTCCTAATTTAATTTTTATTAAATTAATCGTGGTGACACATCTCCACACAGTGTTAAGAAATATCCCACAACAAAAAACACAGTGTAAAGTAATTTCAAGCAAATACTGAAGCAATTTATGTATCTAATTTTGAGCTATTTCATCTCACCTCTGGCAGTTTTATTCTACCAGTTGTCCTCAGTAGATAAGTCAGTATTGGACAGGTGAGCCCCAAAGTATATCTTGCCTGAATAGAGAATAGAGGGTTAAAAAAATGAATTCTTTGTTCCTGAAGGCTAAGTATTATTTGAAAGCAATGAGAGAGAACTTTTCAGAAACTATAATAGAGATGCAATCATCTTCATTTCTTATCTAAGTACAGTGCAAAATATAACAAAGTATATGGGGCTGATTTCCTGCTGTTGACACCCATTTTCTTCCTCAACTTCCCCAGCAGTCTGTCCAGGAAAAGAGAGTTATGAATTGTTCTCTAAGGGTTAGCTATAAGATTACAAAGAACTAGACCAATTTCTTTTTAAAAATCTGATTTCCAGTAATTCTTGAATTATATTTATAAAATTAATGTTATTTTCAAAAAACAAATATACTAATAAAGTTTTTCTAAGCTTAATTAAATTACAGTATGCTTAATTTATTTTTATGGGGAGTTAGTTAGGAATATTTTTGTAGTCTAATTACATCTTAATTTATCTTTGCTAATAATTGGAGTATACTAATTTTCTCATAAAAAGACAAAATTTACTACGCATTATGGCTTGTACCTACCACATAATATAATAACATTGTGAATTTATTATGTTTAAAATATATAACCTGGGTATAATCATCTTAACCACTTGTGTGCTTTCTCTCCAGGGTTCCCATCATCATGGTGATCTTTTTTGAAACCTATTATCTAAAACTGAGCAGCTTGTGAGATCTGTAAAACTGGCAACTCATTAGTTTAGATCCACTAAGTGCAGAGTGACAGTCAAACTCTATCAGTTAGTACTTATATGATGTTTAAGATCCTCTGAGTTTTCTTTAGGTCAATTCATTGACTCTTTCCTTGTTAACCAAATTAACTTTCTGACTTTAGAGGGACACTATCTTACTTCAAAATTAAGAACAGATTAGAAACAGTTTGTGTGCACAAATATCAAGGAAAAAAGTAAGGTGCTGTTGCAAACAGTGGTACATATCTGTTGAAATGCATTCACGTTTTGTCTGTCTGTACTAATAAGAAATTAATGTACTTTATCGTAAGTAAAATTTGATCGTTTCAATTTTCTTTTCTTTATTTTATTTTATTTATTTTAGTTTATTGAGATACAGTTCTTCTGTGTAGGTTTGGAGCCTATCCTGTAACTCACTCTAGAGCAGGGTGGCCTTGAACTTAGAGAAATCTGCCTGCCTCTACCTCCTGAGTGCTAGGAATAAAGGCATATACCACCACTGCCCAATTTAGTTTTTTCTTTTTCTTTCTTTCTTCATTTTGTTTTAATTTTCTTAAAAAATAAAAATAAAAGCTTAATATAAAAGATAATATAGACTAAAATACATGATACAAATACCTAATGATGTAAACCTACTATGATTTTAAGAGCAATAGTGTCTAGGAGAATGTATAGATTTGGAAAACTGGGTAATACTAATGCTCTACCTGGTTTTATAGAAATGTATGCTGCTGTGTTACAGAATATTTAGCTTAAAAATGACTAACCAATGTGAATATTAATCACTTTGGAATAATTTTTGGTACAGATTCCTCACTGGAACATTTACTATAACTAGAATATGCACAATATGTACTGTCACATGAAGATTTTCATATATTAATTATTAACTGAGTTTCATCTCTTGCTATTAGTGTTGCACTGTTATTATCTGACTGTAGTAGTCTCATCAATGGATGAGTAACAGGTGAATTTAAGATTAAATGTTCTTCATTAGGTGGTATGTCAACTTGAAGAAAGAAGGTCATTGGGGTATAATGGCTACTGTCTATTGCTTGGAAAAGACACCACAACCAAGATAATGTATAGAAGAAATTTGGGAGGGTGGTTACACTTTAAGAAGATTGGAGTTCATGCCCTTCATGATGGTAAGCATGATGGCAGATGGGTAGAAATGACCTTGGAAGAGTAACTGGGAACTTCCATCTTGAGACAACCATGAGGCAGAGAAAGAGCTAACTAGGAGTTTGGGCTTTTGAAACCTCAAGCTGATTCCTAATGACACACTTCCTCCAGTGTGACCACATCTCCTAGCCCATCTCAAATAGTTATATCAACGAGGGACTAAGCAGCCAAATATATGAGCATAAGCAGACAAACATTATTAACACTGTTTGTTACACGAGGTGTACTTTAAATTATATATTAATGAGAGCCTTTGGGATCCAACCCCAGCTTGCTCAAGATTTAGAATGAATGCAACAGTCAGCAAAGGACTTGGAATATGTATGGCAAATGAATTCTCTCACTACATGCTATTCTGAATTAGTCTGTTTATTCTTCTGCTTCTATTCTAATTCTCCTGTCCTAATTCTAATTCCTTCTAGCCTGTTCTTTAGCTTCTTCTCCTCTTGCCTAAAAAACTCTTCTTATTTCAGGAGCCTTGAAGTGATAAAAAAAAAAAATTACAAGAGTTACCTCTCATTGGTCAAAAGCACATTCCTAGAATAAGTGATAGGGAACTGAGCCATTGTCATGTCAACACAATGCTTCAAAGCTGCAGAAGTGAGACCTGACCAGACGTGGGTGGGGCACAGTGCCCAGTGGCAGACTCTAAGATATAGGTCTATTGTTGACAGACTTGGCAAGCAAAGAATTGGCTTGCTTTTCTTGGGGTGCTTAGTGTAGCAATCTAGTTAGTCATCTGTGACTCTGACTTCGTGAGTAGCTGTAAAGTTTTAAACTTACGATCTATTTCCTAAAAACTTTAGTCTAGTTTGAACTTCCTTTGTGGTGAAAGTGAGTTAAATGTGTGCAATTAGTCTTATCCAAAAGGAGCAAAGCAGGTTTTTATGTGTCAACCTTCCGCACGAGATAAATAGATTTAGTTGTAAAACTTGTCCTGGTATATATTCTATGTATCAAAACTATATAGCTAAACAAAAAGTCATCTTCTTGACCACCACCAGATATATGTACCCATGATATGCTATCACGAGATTACATGAAATACAAGGTAATAAAGAGATAACGTAGCTGTTATTGTGCAAGAGGAATTACAGTTGAAAGCAAAAGTTTTCAGAGTCAATGGCCCTGCTGGCCTTGCCGGACAGGGTTCCTGCATCAGAGAATAATTTCTCTGGTGGGTTAGCATCTGAATTATCAATTGATATAGGATGCAATTGCACATAATAGCTCATGATAAATTCTCCTGACCATATATATTTCCTACCAAACCTTTGTCTTAGATTTTTATGTTACCTGAAAATGATGAGGTAATTTTTTCCCTTCAAATATACCTTCCATTATATAATCCTGTCTCACCACAAGTCTGTAGCAATAGATCCAACCAGGAGCTGAAGCATCTGAACCTATGAGCCAAATGATTATTTTGTACTTTGAGCTTATTTTCTAAAATTTTTTCTTCCTTCTGCAGCCAGGTAACCTAACAAACTGATAAACATAGGTAACTAAGATTAGAAACATGCAGAGATACATCTGCTACCAGACAAAAGTTCAGAAAATATATATAGGATCAACTTAGGTATTGCCTAGAACAGTGGTTACAAAAAAAGTTACAAAAAGATCTACAATTATTGAGTGAAAAAAAATCAAGTAGTATTTCAGGAAGATGAAACATTCTTTTTGATTGAAATTGACTAGACATGTTACCTTTTGAAGAATAGAAAAGTATTAAAGAAAGAAATGATTGTCAATAGTAAGAGAGAAATCGAAGATATTAAGACAGCACAATCCAGTAAATTACAAGCAACCAAGATTATGTTTAAGTAACAGGTAATCTATAATAGCTCTATCCTGAAGAATAGTTGTTCTCAGTTCTCCCATTTCTTGATTAATTTCTGCGAATTCTTTTGCTGTAATATTAGATGTTTTTGAAAGGACTTGATAGGGAAACATGAATCAAGAGGGGGACGGGGAACCTGTCTAGGGTGGTGAAGTTTACCGTGAGAGTTGAGTTGCTCTCTGTTCCTTGGCACCTGACCTCTATTTGTTTTTGAAAATACCCTTACCCTTTCTGATCCTCCCTAATCACGTGGTAAGCACATGATTTTTTTTAAAAAATTGCATTTCTTTATTGTCTTATTGTCTCCCTTTTGTAAAACTACTCGTGGTTTTACTCCCCAAAATGGGCCCAAGAAATGAATTGAGAGCTAGTCTCTTTAATCTGATTTAGGAGACAGTCGCTTGGCCAGCTCTTGGGTACACTCCAATAAAAAGTCAAGCTTGCTTCAAATTTGAAAAAAACAAAAACAAACAAAAAACCAGAAATAGAACCAAACAAGACAAAAATGAAAAAAAAATGATTACAGTTAGTAGTTTGGAAACCTATCAAAGTCACTCATGATATAATATGTATAAAACTTCTTTATGAAACTAATTTATTTTTTCTCATTACATAAAATTAATTTATATTGACAAAAAAAATTAGTATCCATACATATATGTATATATGCATACATACATACATATATGAATAAATAGGTACAATATTTATTTCAAACCCTAGCAAAAGGGTGTTACTGAAATAGAAAGAGTTACAGGTGTGTTTATTCCCTTACTATCTCCAGGAAAAGGTAATATTTCAAATAAGTGATTCTTGTCACTACACTAAAGAAGCGAATGTAAGTTGTCATCAGTTAGGATGCAAACATTACTGAAAATTTGTCTTTTCTTTTCCATAGTGAAGAATTAACTAGACCAGTTTTACAGTTTATTCACTTAACAAGGTTACTCACAGATTTTGGCAGCCAACAAGACTGCTCACTTATATTTTGATAGCCAGATTTCAAGTCCTCTTTGCTGAACTGCAACTTAATTGCTTGCTAGCTTATAATGGAATCTCTTTCACATATGATCAGAGGCTGAATATATTTGGATAGCCTATAGAACTGAGAAAAGCGGGTCATGGTGGATCGGAAATGTATAATTCTCCCAGTGCAGCCTGGCCTGCAGCAGTCAATGGCCTTGTTTTATCACATTTGCTTAGACAGAGAGGCTGAACTTTCATTGTTCAGAGCCACATGTCCCAGCAGGAAAGCTAACATTGCTTGTGAGAATTTATGAAAGCAAAATTCTATAGAATTTAAAGACAAAAATTTAGTGATTATACTGGACATTACAATGAGTAGCAACTTAAAAAATAAATATTTCAAAAGAAACATTATTAATCACCACAGGGTGTCTGGTAGTTGGGCCATTAAAAGAGGGAACACGTTAAATGTAAAACTGGGCAATAAGGCCAGGTTTGCTAACAAGTGAAATCAGTCACCTACCTGGATTACCTATAGATGACATGATTTTCTTCTCAATTCCCTGATAATGGCAACTCAAGAAGCTCTACTGAGTTTCCCCATTGTATTAAATTAGGTAGTAAGAAGCAAAGTGGCTGATTTTGAGAGATTCTGCACCTGTGCCTTACATATGGATAATAGAGAAGAAGAAAATTTCATATTATAATTAATGAAAAGAAAGTCACTGATATTTCTTTCTAACATAAAGAAAAACAGAACTTTATTCGGGGTAACAAAATCTAATTACAAATGTGATAAGGTAGATTCCACAAGAGAAGGTGGAGATTTGGTTCCTGAGCTTAAAGTGTCTATAAAATAATGTTTGTGTTCATTAATATTTAGATATGAATTAAATTAATATAGAGAAGCTGCTATAGCTTCATAAGTCAACTAAATATGCTAATAGTTTAGAGACTTTCTAAAGGAATTATTCAAACCTACAGGATTTTATATTTTGAGCTTCAAAAATTTAGTTTGTAGCAGCATTTTTGAGACTGTTTTTAAAAGAATCATATCCAATAATTACTTACAAAACTAATATTTATGCTCTGTTTAGTACTTCTTGGATATAGAAACATAAAACTAATGCTCTTGGCCTTGCTTTAATAATATTACATCAAAAAGTTTTATGAAAAGATTTATTAAATAAATGGTTTGTACTTGAAAATTGGTTCAGCTCAATTGGCTCTATCTCAAAGTGACTTTGAGAATGCTTCACTTTTTTGAGTGTCAAGTTTATTTTTCAAGCAGTTTACAAATTTGATGAAACAAATGCTCTTACTCTGTTTTTTTTTGTTTGTTTGTTTTTGTTTTTGTTTTTAGAGACAGGGTTTCTCTGTGGTTTTGGAGCCTGTCCTGGAACTAGCTCTTGTAGACCAGGCTGGTCTCGAACTCACAGAGATCTGCCTACCTCTGCCTCCCAAGTGCTGGGATTAAAGGCGTGCGCCACCACCGCCCGGCCTTGCCCTTACTCTGTTAATTTGCCTAGAAATCAGTGACTTTCATATCAAGTCATACTTACTTAGTTTTCTACACTTGCCTCAGATTCAACAGTCATAAATGGGCTGGTATGCCAAATTCAGATAAATGAATACCTCTTCTGCTTCAGATACTTAATTGAGAGCTTGTCTATTGCTTGAAGCATGCAACATTCTTTCTCAAAAGAATGTCTCTCATATTTGCTTTTTTCCAAGATTACTTACAAGAATTATACCAAATCATGGTAAATATTAATTTACAAATTTAATTAATGCATGTTGTCTCTTATCTTTGAGCAGTATAACATTAGTAATTGGCCTCACCAGGATGAAACTTATTCTTTTTCCATTGCTGTCCTGATTGGAATTTTCATCTCTATATATTTTCTTACTTAAACCTTAAAAAAGGAAAAAGTAAAGTTTTCCAAAAAAGGACACAATATAAGATTACAAAGTTCATAATGAATTTACATCAGTGGTATTATTTAAGTAATTATTTGAGAATCAACCTAATGCATAATCTAGGTTGCTTCAATATCATAATGTATGTGTATATGTCCCTTTGTATGCCTCAAAAGTTTCTTAAAAGAAACAAGAGTAAGGAAGAGAAAATCAAGGAAGTTTAGTATAGGTCAGGGAATGATTTAACACTGAGAATAAAAGCGTTTGTTCTTCCTATGGTGTCAGAGTTAGCTTGAAATTGGGATGTGACAGGGATGGTCAGGATTTGATCAGAGAAAGTACCCATAGGGAAAGGCTGGCCTGACATTTATGGTGTGACTCATTTGTTTGACTTGAAATCTCATACAATTGAGTTGAAAATAAAATAAATTTTGTGGAACCAAGGATGAGTGATTTGGCCTAAGTGAGGGCATGAAATTGTGCCCAGATGTGTCTGAAAGTAAGACCTAGTAAATCAGCCTACCCCAGACACTGTGAAGGGGGCTGAGTCTACACGCTCATGTAGTAGTTTTAGCAGAGCCTAAAGAAAAAGAGCCATAGCAGTGACTGTCAAAAAGTTTGACATTCAACACTCTTGTAGTTACCACACAACAGGATAACACATGTTTAAACTTTTGCATTTGTCGAGTCCTTAGAGATAATAAATAATTTCTTATAGTTTATATCCTCATAGCTCCATATCTGGAATTTCTTTACATCATAACCTTTCTCAACTTACTCATACCGTCTCTGCCTGAATAAACCCTGACTGGAAAAAAAAAAAAAAGAGGGGAAAGCATTGTATTTCAGTTTTCATGTATCTAATCTATTGATGTGGCAGAAATGCTACCAGGTATCAGGATTCATCAAGTCTAATCAATGTGACAGCATTGACAAGATGAGATGGTCTCACATCTATAAAATTGTGCTACAGTCCCAGCCTCGTGAGATTGATTTTTAAACTCCAGACGGTAGATAGTTCACAGTATAACATTGTTTATTTTCATTATCCTCTTGCCTCTTCTCCTGAAGGGCTGACACTAGCCAGCTCTTGGGAGAAAATGATTCTACCTAATGTCCCTTAGAAGCTCCTAGCACTGTCATGAGCAAGTAGCAAGTGCTGGGAACAGTAGTACTGAGGCATGCATTGCCACACAATCTCACAATTTTAGAGCAATATAACATGAATATCTGGGTAAAGCCATGCACTCTGTCTGCTGTTCTGTGGAATAATCTTCTCTGAGTTTCTCAGATTTTCTTACTGTCTTTGGAATGCCTTGGCCTGGAGATATAGCTCACAAGAAATATAACTTTTCTTACTGTTATCTACAGTGTCGTTCCCTTGTCTAAATTTCTAAACTTTATAATAGCAGCTATGTTGTATATTGATCTATGTACTAACAACTCTTTAACTAGATCACTCTTTTCTGTACTCTCTTTCTTAATAAAGTTCAGTTTTGGATATGAGAAGAAAATATTTGGGGGGAAGCACAAATTAACTTACAAAATCCTGAAATATAGATGGGCGACTGACATTACTGTATACTGCATTTCCATATGAGGAAACATCTTTGAAGTAGAATTTCTGCAAGATTCCAAGATGATTATGTCACTGTGATTGACTGTACTAAAGGACTTCTCCAAGAATTACAATGATAGGGGTCACAGCTGTTAGTTTCGGGCCTTTCTCTTGCCTTCTATTAATATAACTCTGCCTTGGTTGTCAATGTGTGGTGTCATCAATACCTGTCTGTGGAAAGACTGAAGTTAAGACATGGAAAAAAGGGCAAGGTATTCCTCCATAGAGAATAGTACGAGGAGGGGAAGGCTAAGTGCTGCCTTTACTTGATAAATCAGGCTTTATTGACTCCCCATGGGCGGCCTTACACTTTCTGAGGAGTGAATGGGGTCTTGGGTGGGGTAAAGATGGGTAGGAATAGCAGAAGGGGATGGAGGGGAAACTGTGGTTGGTATGTAAAATGAATTCAAAACTTTTAAAGAAAAAGTTTTAAAGTGAAAAATGAATGATTAATTAAATTGAGAAAGAAGTTTGGCAATTTTTTTAAAGTTTCTGGATTGTTTCCTAGGTGGCTGCTCAGATAGTTTTTTTTTTTTTCTGATGCCAGTTTGCCACCTTTGCTCAAAAAGTAAGTCTGACCTCACTTTTAAAGTTATTATGGAGATAATTTGTGTTATATTACACAAAATGGTTCTAATATTAAAAGATTAATCCCTTTTGCCTCTAAACATATGATTAACTATAAATTATCATACTAGACCAGATCATGTCATTCAAAAGTCTATTAAAAAACAAATTAACCTTTTCTCTCTGAGTTGAACTCTCTTGTTAATATGAAAATCAAGAGTAATTCAGAACTCTTAGCTTTTGTGTTCAGAGGGATATTCCTTTGTGTTGTTCAAGTTGAGTTGTGACTGGAGAGTGAGTCATACTAGCCTAATTAATTTAGTAAAGCACCAATTAAAAATATCGTCTTTGGGAAATCTTGTTTGAAGTCTCTTTAATTTCAGAAGATGTTTTCTTATTACTCATGCCTCCACACATGATTTGTGTTATGCTGTGGGCAAGGGGAAGCTTGCTTTTTGAGTAAGACGATCTATACATTTTATTGCAGGTTAATTTGTATGTTTCCAGTTTTTTATTGATTTTTATTGAGCTCTACATTTTTCTCTCCTCAACTCCCTGCCTCTCCCCTCCCCTCAACCCTCTCCCAAGGTACCCATGCTCCCAATTTACTCACGAGACCTTGTCTCTTTCTACTACTCATGTAGATTAGATCGATGAATGTCTGCATATGTTTTATGTAATGAACAAGTAGCAAATTCCTCAGGGTTTATGGGCCACAGAGTTGGATCACAGCTGCCCACTTCTGTGGTATAACGTGGCACATAGCCATTGACAAAGAAATGAATGAACTGGCAGTCCTTTACTTTGTCATAATGCACCCGTGTATGGCATAGGCAAGCTTGGTGTAGGCGCCATGACTTTTCAACTCAATTTCCAACAAGCAAAACAAATTTTACAACTCTAATGTTTGAGCACCTCGTCCTGAAATGAGGTCAGACTGAGGAGTTCGAGAGGTTCTCTTAAACTTTCCATATCTATGCTTACAGAGGGAAATGAGAAATAGACTAGCTTTAGAGTTAGGTAGCTGCTTCAGTGATACTATCTTTTAAAATATCCCAATTAGAAAATGGATGAGTGCTCTTCTCTGTAAGAAAAACTGGACTAAAAGAGAATTGCAAAGAACTATGCACTGAAGATTTCAAGCTGGGTACCTGGAGTAGACACCATGTACTAGAAATATACTCCATATACTAGGCCATGTACTTGATCTCAAGCAATAAAAAAAAAGCAAGTCAACAAAACTCTTTTAATTTACTAATTATTTCATTCCTATAATCTGTTTCAAGAGAGGAAAACATGTATCACTTAGAAAGACGCATATTAGAAATGTACTTTTCAAACTTGCCTATGAGAATCTGAGTGCAATAGATATAAATATTGGTTGAAGATCACAGACTATAAGGCATTTTGTTGGAAAAATAATCTGGTTTCCATAATAATATTTTTACAAAAGGTCAAAACATCACTGGAGAAAGTCTCTTGATTCTAACACCTCATTACCCAGCAATGCAGAATAAATAGGGCATTGCTCTCTATTGGCTTGCCTCTTATCCTCTGTAACTAAACGTGGCCTAAGGCAGTTCTTCAAACAGTAGGATCCTTGAATGTGTAATTGTTGCTTGAATAATTTTCCATCCTCATTACCCTTGGCTCACAATTACTTCTTAAATTTCACATTACATGTTGGATCTGGATTTTCACCCCAAGTCTTCCATGGCAAAGGCATTGTTCCCAGCTGGAAGGTGGTATAGCAGTAGAACATAGTGCCTATGTGAGGAAGTGGGTCACTCAGGTGATGATGTTAACAAGCACATTTCATTAAACACATTCTCTCCCCTTCCCTCCCACCGGTCTCTCACACCTTGGGAGAAACAGCTTCGCCCACATTTTACTTTCCTCCATAGTGGTCTGCATCACCCCATAACAACAGAATGACACACTAAAACTTCCTCCTTTAAATTGGCCATTCTAGCTATTTTATCACTACAGTGAAAAGCAAATATGTTTGAGTATTACTTAAATATGCCTGTTTGCCATCATTTCCTTCATATCAGAATAAATCAGCTATTTTCAGTTATACTATCAAATACACACACATCCGGTGGAATCTTGCTATACTGTTAATTACAGCTACCAATGCACAGGTGATCAACTTTTCTGGTTCTTATACTGTCTTAGTTATTGTTTCTATTACTATGAAGAAACGCCATGACCAAGGCAACTCTTATAAAGGAAAGCATTAATTGGGGTGTTAATTTACAGTTCAGAGGTTTAGTCAATTATCATCAAGATGGGAAGCAAAGCATCAGGCAGACAGTCATGGTGCTGAAGAAAGAACTGAGAGTTTTTACATCTTGATCCATAGGCAACAGGAAGTGGTCTCATACCCTAGGCATCGCTTGAACATATGAGACCTCAAATCCCAACCCTACAGTGACATACTTCCTCCAACAAGATCATACCCACTCCAACAAAGCCACACATGCTAAAACTACCACTGCACATGAGCTTATGAGGGCCAACTTCATTCAAACTACCACATACATTTTTTAAAACTTTTATTAATGTGTTTGTGAGAGTTTCTATGTAAGGACATGCCACCTATGTGCCAGTGTTCACAGAGTCCCAAAGAGAATGCAGGATTCCCTAGATCTGCCCCCACAGACATTTATGGGCTACCCACTGTGGGTACTGGGTACATGCTGGGTATAAAACTCTGGTCCTTTGGCAAAACAACAAAAACTCTGTATAGCTGAGCCATGTCTACAGCTCAACAGACAAATTTTATTTCTTAGAGGATCATAGAGCATCTTCTTATTTCTACTTGAACTCTGCAATTTAGGGAATGAAGATGCTACATATCCTGGTTTAAATTTCATGATTTGGAATGTCCTTTGTAAAATTTGTTCCAAGAGTGTTTCTTTTCATAGAACCTCATTCAGAGATTTTTTTCTATCACAGACAGATTCTTCACCATTTAAATGTAATTTCCAAAATTAATAGTGTGACAAGAGGAACAACAATTCATTATATAAGTTGACTTACTATGTGTGTCTTTCACAAAATGACTGTGGTGATTACTTTTCAAATGCATATGACAAAAGTAGCCAACAGAAGTTACTTTGGGAAAGCAGGTTTCAGTTTGAGTTGTGGTTGAACTAAGAATACAGTCTATGATGTCATGTGAGGCATAATGTGTGAACACTAGACAGCTGTTCTCCCTGGTGGAGAAATGACTGTTGGTCCATTATTTGATTAATCTTTTTACTTTGTGCACCTTGGAAGCAGCACAAGGGATGTTGACATTCACTTTCGGGATGAGTTCTCCCTTTTTATTCAAACATCTCTGTAAAAACTGCCACAGATACACACAGAAATGCACAACCGTGGTGGAACCTAATGCAGTTTACAGTGAAGAACAAACATCAGAGTAGCAAGTGCAAAGTTGTGTGGTGTACTGCACACAGACTTAAAAAAAGGAAATCTGAGATCTCACTTTTGTTACTGTTTTCCTATTTTTCAATAAGAAATATAGAGAAGAATATAATCTCATGAGTGTGATGTCACATATTGGATTGGCCTCTATGATTATGTTGCATGAGTGAGTGAGTCTAATAATCCACCGTCCTTGGCCACTGTGATAGAATATAAAATTATTATCACTTTATATCTCATATAAATCACAGATATCATTTCTACCAGAAAACTTCATTGAACATAATTATTATTTATTTTATTAAAGTCTCTGTCTGGCATATTGCAAATAACAAGAGGATGGATTGACATGACTTCAAGATTTCTGTGCAGACATTTGTTTGATTTGTATAACTACTCAATAGCTAATATAACACAATTTTAAAAATAAGTTTTGATTAAAGTCTCAGAAATATTATTGAATATGATGGAATTTGTAAACATTAGTTGAAAAAATCCAAAAAGATCATCAACTTAGTTTAACATTGCTTTAGATCATTTTGTAAGACTGTCTAAAACTTCAGGCTACTTTACATTAGTTCTAAATTTTTATATATGCAGACATTACTAACAGATAGGAATTAATAGCTCAAATATATTTCTGTATGGTTAGTCACAAGTTCATTTCCATTGGTTCTGTATCCGTGGGATAGAAAATTACAAAATGAACATATCTGACAAAAAGTCACTATGTACAAGACTGTTTATTTTTTACAGTTCCTCAAAAGTATAGTATAGAAGCAATTCTATAACCTTTTCATTTTATTGGTTTAGTATGATAGTACTTACAATAACACAAATGATTTAGACTGTATACAAGGATGGACCTAATTTCCATGCAAAATTGCTCCAATTTAAATGAGACTTAAGCAAACATAATGGTTTATCTGGAGAGTGTCCTTGGTTAAATTTCCCATGGACAAAATCAACTCTTATAAATTAGAATACGATACATCCATCAGGGAAAAATGGACTTAAAAGCAGAGGTAGTAAATAGCCATTCATTTTGATAAGAATATTGATATCATTGTCTGCTCATGAAAATACACATTGAATTCTCCTTATTTAGCTTCTCTAGGATCACTAATTATAGGCTCAATGTCCTTTGTTTATGGCTAGAAACCAAATATGAGTGAGTACATCCCATGTT
>NC_022010.1:84401802-84404780 GCF_000317375.1 Microtus ochrogaster
CCCAGAAACTTTAATAATTTAATATTTCAAAGCACAGTGAGAATAAAACCAAAGAATTTCTTTTAAATTTATTATCTTTCAGAAGCACCTAACTTTGTAGTGTCTTTACTGTGCTTCTGAGAATGTTTCTTAATGTGCTTTGAAGTTTTTGTCTAGTAATATTTCTGTAAGTATGCTGGATTGACCAAGGCTCTGAAATATCATTAATGAAGAATGCTAAAGGCAAAGTGAGGTTTACATGCTTGATCTTGAAGAAGAGGGGCAATAAGAGAGAGAAAAATATTGTCTGTTAAAAAAGAAATTATTTCCACTGGGGTGTATGTGTCAATTAGCAAAGGTATTTTTATATCCTCTATTAAAATTGTTCATCATCAACTCTCATTGGGATTGTATCGCATAGAAATAGCAAGGCTTTAGGCAAAAGGTGAAAAGTTACAGTAACATTAAAAAAGCACTGTGAAATTTTCAAAGGAAATTGGGGCTGTTTCCCTCATAAGAACATTAATAACTTGCAAGTGTGTTGTCACATTTAGGGAAACAATTTGTAGTGTATTTTCCCAAGTATCTGGATTTCTGAATTTACTTACGTAAGGCATACAGAAGAAACAAAATCTAAGCTAACTCATTGTTGGAACTGTTTGATTCTGGCCAATGAGATGACTCAGCAGGTAGAGGTTCTTGCCACCAAACCTGCCAGCTTTAGTTGATGCTCAAGCACCACATGGTAGAAGTGAGAAATGACTCTCAAAGGTTTCCCAACCTCTACACACATGCTGCTGCATGTGTGCACACAATCAGTCAATTGAGCGATCAATCAACAAATGAATAAAATATATAATTTTAAGAAACAGTTGATTAATTCTTTTCTGACAGTATTTTGACAAGCTTTTCTAAAAGTGTTCAGCCCTACATGTGGTCATATTTAAATTCAGAATTACTTCTTGTATCTCATTTGCAGCTTTCTCTTTCTTTATTAATAGTTTATTCATTACTAACATTTAAAATTTATATAATAAAAACTTACTCATAAAAAGTATACAACATTTTATTTTGTCACCATTACTACACCACAAGAATAATTAAAGAATTCTAATAATAATTTGGTGGCTAATAGGATAACTGTAATATATGATCATTTCTATTTCTTTTATTTTTTTAGAAACCATATTTATGTTTATTTAGATGAGAAAGAGAGTAATAGAAGTGAATAATCAGAATATACAACAGCCACATAAGAACAAAGAAGAGAAGGTTGAGGTAGGCTTATTTGGAGTCTGGGGATACTGATCAGTTGGCAAGATGTAAGCAATGCAAATATGAGAATCTGACTATGAATCACCAGGTCAGGTAAAACCAGGCACAGTAAAGCATCACAATCCCAGCAGAGAGAGAGGAGGATTTCTGGAAGGTTATGGGTCAGCTAGGCTGGCATGCATGGTGGAAAATAACAAAGAAATTGTTTTATTTTTAAAATAATTATTTTGCTCCTTTACCATTGTTAGCTAATTTTTTGTTGATTTTATTGAGATATATATTTTTCTCTACTCCTCTCCCTGCTTATCCCCTCCCCTTCAACCCTCTCCCATGGTCCCCATGCTCCCAATTTACTCAAGAGATCTTGTCAGATATTTTAAGTATTCCATCATATATGTATTAAGGGAATTTTGGTTACAATGGTCACAAACAAAATTCTACCCTGAAAAAGCACAGAAGTGATGCATACTACATACATACTAGTTACATGAGGAACAGGCATGTGTACGAAGAGCTGAACAAAGCTGAAGTTCTGCCAGTTTCTTTCCATTTGCATCAGACAAGTTCCACAAACCTTTGTGTTCCAACTTTGTCCTCTGTATAATTGAAAGGTCTACATCCCTTAATTCATAGGAGTGTTGTGACCAGTAAGTGATTTAGTTGTAAAATGCATCAAATATGGGATGAGACTCATAGTTTTCCTATTGGTTAATTTCCATTCATTTAGTAAGTATATGAGTACTTCTAAAGATAAGATTAGATTTTCATTAGTAAAACATTTATCTTACTTGGTTTTGTAGAAAGGAAGTGGATTTGCATTTCACTGCTTGATTATCTGGAGATGAGAGATCTCTCTTTAGAGACAATAGGCATTTTATCCCCTAAAGTAATGAAGTACATGGAAATGATAAGAAAAGAATACACACTGTCCACTATTTAGTGTCATATGATCTAAACATGTCTACTATACAAGTTCCAATTAATCTAAACATTGATGGATATACAAAGCCCCTACATTGATAACCAAAAATATCACATCTAGTAAAATACATCCCTATGATAAAATGATTCCTGGGACTGCTGACAATTGGCAAAGGGGACCTGGAACATCATAAAATATTAAATGAATAGAAATTTAAGTACATATATATATATGGATATCGTTGGAGTAGACCTGGGTCACCAATATTTTATTTTAGTCTTAGTCAAATGTTGAAAGTAGAATAGGTATAGTACATATATTCTCTTTTTATGTTCTAAAGGACAACATCCATACATAGTAGTCAGTGATCTGTAGATAAATAGAATATATACATACCGAGATTAAATTTAGGGGAGTTTCTCAAATGTTGTATAAGCTTAAACCACAAAGACTGCATGGTCAGCTCTTTGTAATCCAGAGACCCACGGAAGCCAATGATCTAATCTGAAGTAGTAGGAACTGGAAGGCCAACAGTACAGATATGAATCTGAATGT
Source organism: Microtus ochrogaster (assembly GCF_000317375.1). Lineage (NCBI taxonomy): Eukaryota > Metazoa > Chordata > Mammalia > Rodentia > Cricetidae > Microtus > Microtus ochrogaster. The sequence goes on from NC_022010.1 coordinate 84,404,534, forward strand.
GAACTGGAACCTGGTGTGCTAGGACACATAATGAGTGTCCCAGTTAATAAAAGTGTCGAGCCCAATGAAGCTTCCTGTACTTCCTTTGCTTATTTACTCTTTGGCTCTCATTTCTGTTACTTGATATTCATGTACATTGAGAAGGACCATCTGATTTCTTCAGTAATAATTCAAATGCTGCTCTCTTCCAGAAATCCTCTCTCTCTCTCTCTCTCTCTCTCTCTCTCTCTCTCTCTCTCTCTCTCTC
>NC_022010.1:84404936-84441534 GCF_000317375.1 Microtus ochrogaster
AAAATATCTGGCTAGATATTTAAGCATTGAGTAGCCAAGGAAATCTGACACATAACATTCAGCATCACAATGGATTAATGAACCCAATGAACCTGTTAAATTTCAAATCCTTTGAAGCATGTGGAAACAGTTTACCAATTAAACCATGATTTCTTGGAAATTCATCAAGGAACCTGTGAAAGAGAAAAGGAATGTAAGAATCCTTCTATAGATCTGGGTAATGGATTATAGAGTGAAGAATTTCTTCATTCTCTATTTTCTACTGTTTTCAAAATGCCCTCCAGTGAACAAAGAAAAAAATCAATTACCTGTAAGAGGGCACACTTCTTTCAAGCATTCTTTCACCCTCTTTGTGACAAAGAAAGGCCTAGATGGGGGATGAGGAGTGCTTGAACTGTATGCTGAGTCCTTCTTTTATTATGTGACATATATTCTATGCTTTTGCACACACATAAAATGCAGAAGTTACATTTTCATTCTTACTGCTTTCTTTCTTGGTCAATCTATTGACCTAGACTTCTTGTTATAGGAGATACACAAGAGTCATCTACAGTAACAATAGCTTATAAGACTCTAAACAGGATATTAAGGCACTGAAAAATGAATTACATTTGTTAGTGCCAGGAACCTTACAAAATTAAAGATTAGATCACATATTTATTTTAAAATATTTTTAACAATTACGGAAAATTTCATCAAATATGTTTTGATCTACCTACCTCTCACTGCTCCCTTTAGTGCTTCCCAGTTCTACTTTCAATTCACCTCCTTAACCCTCCAACTATTCTTTCTCGATTTTTTTTTCAGTGGAAATATGCAATTACTATAATTTATGCTCTGCATATACTTCTGGGTGTAGGGCCATCTACTCATCATGGTTGACCTATTGAAGAGCCACATCCTTTAAAAAGAAATTGTTTCTCCTTTGGAAAAGGTCAGAAGTTGTAAACTATTAATAAACCCTCAGTTATTGTTGGGGACCCCTTGGTCCTCTTCCACTCCATGGTAGAATGTTGACCTGCTTGATTTTGTGTAAGGCCTTCCAACCACAGCTGCTGAGTTCATAAGGGTGATTGTCTTATCATACCCAGAAGGTACAATTTTAATCAGTCTTCCTGATCTCTTTTTCTTACATCTCCTTCACCTAGAATGGTTCTTAGCCAAGGGTTCATTGCTATATAGGTGTCACATTTGTGACTGCCTATCAACAGTTACATATTTCCTGCCATTGTCTAGTTGCTGATGGAGGTGGGTCTTGTATCTTGTCTGTTGCTTTCATTGGTTAACTAATAAAGAAAACTGCTTGGCCCTGATAGGACAGAAAATTAGGTAGGCGAAGTAAACAGAACAGAATGCTGGGAGAAAAAAGCTGAGTCAAAAAGTCGTCATGACTCTCCCACTCCAGACATACGCAGGTTAAGATCTTTCCTGGTAAGCCAGCTTGTGGTGCTACACAAAATATTAAAAATAGGTTAGATCAATATGTAAGAGCTAGCCAATAAGAGGCTGGAACTAAGGGACCAGACAGTGTTTAAAAGAAAACAGTTTCCGTGTAATTATTTCGGGGCATAAGCTAGCCATGCAGGTAGCCATGAGCTGGGGCAGCAGGAATGCAGCCTGCAGCTCCATCAACAAGCTGCTGCTTCTACAAATCCACCATTCATTGTACACAAAAACAAAGCAAAGCAAACCCATTTTTTGATGAATGACTCGATATTTTAATAGATGAAAAGGTTGAATTAATTCTCTTCCTTGAAGAATAATGCTGTTTTTATATAAGCCAATCATCAGGAGGAATCAGAGACCTCCTGCTTTTGTGCTGCTGCACAAAACTTGAAAGGTCATGCCTCCAGAATTCACCATGAGCTATCTGACTCAGGGATATGGTGTTTTAAAGCTGGCCATTTGTTATGTTGTTTGCTTCCTTAACAACTCCTTGAAAATATTTATCCTGGATGTGTTGTATGGACATCATCTCTTAAGACTCTTAAAATGTCTTGCATCTTATGTAAAAACCAGTAGACTCCAGATGTTATTTCAACTGGGCATCAGACTAATCCAGAACAAACTTATAAGTTTGGTGTCTTTAAAAGTCAACTGGAGAGAATTAAATGATCCTCCCCAATATGTAGTACTTATGTCCCTTGGCAATTAGTAGCAATTGATGAATGTAAGGTCTCTTGCCCCTCACTTTTCTATTAAGAAGTTAAGGGCCCACATCTCTCTAAAGAAAATGTGACAGGAAGGTCATGCACAACAAATTATGAGCCACTAGCAGAGTTAACTGTCAGACCCAGCAAAGAGAAAATGGATGGCATGTAACTACCATTGTCTGCCCCTAGGATATAAAAATACCCCCGACTAACAAAAAATTATCAATAATGTGAGACAATCCAATGAGTTATCCCTTCCTACACTCTTCCCTTTTCTTTAGATAAGCAAAAACTTTTGACTGAGGGATGAGACGTTGAACTGCATGCTTGCTCTGGGCTTCCCCCTTCTATAAAATGTATTCTAAGCCTTTGCACTTCTTCTTTAATAAATCTACATGTTCACTTCTAATACTTTGCTTCTCAACCTATTCATTGGTTGAGAAATGAAGAACCTGGACCTGTCACTATCAGATGTCTCTGACAACCAACTCTGTTAACACACCTATTAGCATAGCCATTAAACAAGAATTTGATACCATTGTGATATATGGCTTACATGTTTGGGAACAGTGTAATTCATAATACCAGTCACTCAGGTGCTTAGGGTCAAAAGAACTATAGGGCAACTCCTTGAAACAATATCTTAAGATAACAATAAACTGCCATTTAAAAAGATTCCCAACTCCATTTTGAAATGTGTTTTTTGCTATTTGGATGGAGAATTTGGTGTTTAGTAGGACATGTTTCTCTTGTAAAGCACCCGAGTTCTGGTTCCAGTATGCATATGGTGGCTCATGGCAACTTGTACTTCCAGTTTCAGATATTTTAATACCTTCTTCTGACCTTCAAAGGTACCAGGCATGAACATGGCACACATGCATATATTCAGGGAAAACATATAAAATAAAATAAATGAACTATAAATAAAGAACATGGTCTGTCATTTTTACATTATTCATAATTCTCTTATTTAAATCCTGTAAGAGAAGAAAATCCAGACATGAATATATACAGGAAGATGATGTAAATACACTGGAAGTAATACCAAGGAGTTGGGGCAGATCCTTCCTTCAAATTCTTTAGAATTCAGTTTTGATCTTGCTCTTCTGACAACCAAAACTATGAGAAACGGCATTTCTGTTTTCGAAACCACATTGTGGCAACTCCTAAGAACAGCACTAGCAAAATTGCATGTTGCAAGGGGCCCCTTGTTCTTCCCGGCTGCCTGGCTAGCTTACACCCAAAATAATCTCACAGAAACTGTATTAATTAAATCGCCGCTTAGCCCATTAGCTCTAACTTCTTATTGTCTAACTCTTACATAATAATTTAGCCCATCTCCACTAATCTGTGCATCACCACAAGATCGTGGCCTACCAGCAAAGTTTCAGCACATCTATCTTCAGTGGTGGATTCATGACTTCTCCCTGACTCTGCCCTTCCTTCTCCCAGCATTCAGTCCAGCTTTCCCTGCCTACCTAAGTTCTGCCCTATCAACAGGCCAAGGCAGTTTCTTTCTTTATTAATGGTAATCACAGCACACGGAGAGGACTCACACATGAATTGCATGCCTAAAATTCACTGTGTACTTCATTGGCATTCTCACCTATTGTCCTAGCTATGGTCATTCCCCGGCTACTGCTCCCCTTATTATGTCCAAATTATTTCACATCTACTGTCCAAATATGTTAGAAAGTCTGTGACATTGGTCTTTCTGAGAGTGTTTTACTTCACATAACGTAATGATTTCCAGTTCAGTTCATTTCCTTGAAAATAATAAAAAATGTGGCTGACATTAAGATCTATTATATATAAATGCATGTATGTATATACATATACTTATATGCACACATATATATTTACACACACATACACACACACACACTACATTTGCTTGATTCATTGATAGAAATCTGAGTTGACAGTGTCTCAGTGGACATGGGCATGGAAATATGTTTTTGGTAGTCTGATTTCAATTTCTTTGGGCAAGTAACCAGGAATATTATAGCAATATCACATGAAAGTCTTGTTTTCACTTCAGAGGTTTGGTTGAAGAGAAGCAAACTGAAGAAGGGCACTTTAATCCCTACTCAAGGGAAATCATTTTTAACAGTGTATGGGAAAACATCAAATCTACAGACATTTTACAAACTGGAGAATGTGTGGCAATTGTAAGAAATTTGATATATCCACAGAAGTTCGGATAAGCCGCTGTCATCTCTAAGAGACTATAAACATACCTTACTGTGTGATATTTGGTTGTCAATATCAGAGACCTCATACTTCAAACATGTATGGCAAGGGAGAGGGGGATTTAATGAAACACACCCTACAGTCACTAAAGACATAGAAAAGCAGAAAATACCAGAAAGCCCAGGTGCTTTTGGATACAGGGTATAATAAAGCCAGCTCAAAGGATGGCATACCATACATTTGACTGCTTATTCATGTAAGTTATGTCATGTGAAGTCACCTCAAATGCTGAATTAATGAACTATTTGTTCTTGGGGAAAACTAAGAACTGTTCTTGCAAGTGTATGGCCACATCATATTGTAAGTTATCATGACTTATTACATATATACACTATTTGGGAACATCTTGTGCATGATGAAGCTACATAAAACAAATAACGTGAGTTTGGGTTTGGAGAATTTTAGTGTTGCTAGAGACACCTATGATGTAAAAGAAAAGAGTATCCCACACCCACGGGACAGACACCCCTATGTTCAAGTTCCCTCCAAACTTCACTCTTTATCCTTGCATCTCTCTGCTGATCTTAATTCTTCATTATATATTTCCTCATGCAGTGGTGTGGCAAATGTGTTTCCACAAAATCTGTGAGTTACTCTATAAAATCAATCAGCTCTTAGAAAAGGTTGTGTGAATTTCCAATTTATGAACCATAGGCTCAGATTTTCTATCAGCATCTTTACTTGGAGACAGTGTATGGAATTAGCCATTAATCTATTGGATGACTTCAAGTACAATATTAGCCTTGTATTAAATTCTGAAGGTACACAGTCCATGGTCACTGTAGATTGCTTAGTGTTCCGAGTAGTATCTCATATCTAGCACAAGGAATATTGTGCTAGCAGCTAGTTTATTATTGTTTTCCTATTATACACAAAATAATGCTAAATTCTGATGGATAGTTTTAAGTAGATCGAGTATAAAAATAAATGATTGCTTAATTATTTAGAAAGATTACATATTAATTCACGATGAAAACTTTAATTGCCAAGTAGACCTGAAAATTGTGGAAAATCATTAGCTAATACATTTTTATTTCTGATTTGGAAGCCAAATTATCATGAGCTGAATATTAAATCAGTAAATATTTATGAAATCAAATTGATGTTTCTATTTTTTGTTTTATTTATATGCTTCTGCCCCAATTATATAACAGATGTTTGACATTTTTTTCTTTCATTTTCTTAGCCCAATGATTAAATGGATTGAACTTATTAAAAATCTAAGTATTAAGTAGTCAACTGATTTAGAATCTACAAGAAAATATACCATTGACATATTTGAGGAAAGATGAGTTGAGTATCAAGAGGTAAGACCAGCCATTTTGAAGTGAGATAACAGATGAATGTTTTTGACACATGCTCTTAGTAACTTTTCATCATTTTCTACAGTGTGAACTGTAGAAATATTCTACCTGTTACGTATGGAGAATGGAATTAGTCGCCACAGCAGTTAAGATTAATCAAAGGAAAGACTGTATGAAACTCTGATGACTGAATCAAGGACTTCATACATGCTAGACAAATGCTTAATTACTAAGTTAAGTCACTAGCTTTGAGACACCAGAAATTTCTAACTGGGATACAATGATTTAAGAAATGACTGCCTTATCCCATCCATCATTTACTGTTGCATGATTATAGATAGACTCTGCTTTTAATGAATATGGCTGAAGTTAAAAACAGTGAAAAAAACTTTGCTTTCCTCTTTAAATATAGAATCAGAAAAGACAATAGTTAATAAACAGAAGATAGTGACTAAGGAGATAGATGTTTATTACATCCCTTGAAGATGTGAGTTCAAACCTTAAGCACCCACACAAAAAAGTTTTGCATGTCCAATTGTGCCTGTAACCCTACATCTAGGAAAAGGAAGGGCAGAGACTGGAGGACCACCAGGAATTATTGGACATCAAACTAGCCATGAAACAAGGAGTTTCAGGTTCAGTGAGAGACTCTGCCTCTAGGGAATGAGAAGAGGTATGACAGAAGACAATCCATATGTGCAAACATGGGTACAGGACACAAACACACATACATATAAGAAATAAAATGTAAGGTTCACCATCATTTGGAGTTTACTTTGCCATGTGTTAGGATCATGAAACTATGGCTCTTCTGTTACATTTTGTTCTTTTTTATATTCTTTTTCATTATCTTTAGAATTTACTCTATACAATCACCTTATTGTCTTAATTTACAACACCAATTTTGAAAGAATTTACAAGAACAAAATCACAACGACAGTTCAAGTTATGATTCACTATGTGATCAAATTTTATTATAGAATGAAATAGCATAAGTGCAAGGATTGAAAACTAATATAAAAATGTGTGTGGAAACAGTGTGCTTAAAAGTCAAGTTTTAGTGATCCCCATAATAGAAATGGACTTGTATTAACTTTTATATAATGTCAAAAACTCAAACAGAAATGTATACATATAAATATATATAAAGATATTAAAAATATGTTATATATTCTTGATATATGTTATATATGGTTTATAATATATTCCTTTGACTATATATATATATATAGTCAAAGCATCCTTTAGTTCATATATATATATGAACTAAAGGATGCTTTAATTTTCATTAAATCACTTTGGTAGAAACATGATCATCAGTACAATTTACTGTTCCTTTTTTCCAGTCTTTGGTTTTAGCCTTGACAATTTTTAATTTCCACAAAATTAGTTGGTTTCAATTCCACAACTCAAAACCTTGAAAACCTTTTATCTGGTGGTGAAGTTGAAATTGTACATATTTTAACAACATTAATTTGTATATAAATTTGTATATAAATATAAATGTAGTATAAAATGGCATTATATACCCAGAAAAGAAAATACTTCTTTGCACTAAGAAAGATGATTTGGCAATTTAATTTTTTTTTCCTAATTTGAAATATACATATATAAAGTATCACCATTTTAATTCATATATTATAATTATACACAACACATGTATTCCTACTGTTTTTTTCTCATGTTCATATTTCCCAAATACAAAAGACTCTATCTTCCACCAAAGTGTCATAAACCATAGGTCAGGAAGTTAGAGATTACCTATCTTTATCCATGCCCAGCTTGGGAATATCTTCTCTAAATCATCCAATAAAATATTCAGTGTTGGAGTTGAAGTCATGGCTCAGGATTAAAGAGAACAAACTGCTTTTGGATAAGGACACAGTTTGAGTCCCAGTGCCCTTTCGGGAGAACACAAACTCCCTTTACCCCAGCTAAAGGGCATCCTACACCTCTGGCCCTGATGGGCTCTGGCACTCTTGCACACGCTAACCGTACAGTCACACATATGCATAGTCTATGAAAATCAAGTGTGTACTGGACAGCGTCGTAAGGTGCAATCTCATTAAGACTTGTAAGGTAATAATTTGAAAATAACTTATTTATTTTGTTTATTATTTTTTAAAAATTGGGATAAAACCGGACTCTCTGAACATGGCGAAAAATGAGGGCTGATGAGAAGCCAAGGACAATGGCACTGGGTTTTGATCCTACTTCATGTTCTGGCTTTGTGGGAGCCTAGCCAGTTTGGATGTTCACCTTCCTAGACATGGACGGAGGGGGGAGGACCTAAGACTTACCACAGGGCAGTACTTACCCGACTGCTCTTTGGACTGGAGAGGAAGGGGGAGGGGAGTGGGAGGAGGGTGAGGGAAATGGGAGGCTGGGAGGAGGCGGAAACTTTTTTTTCCTTTTCTCAATAAAAAAAAATTCCCCCAAAAATTAAATTTTATTTATTTATAAAAAAAAGTTGTATTTATTCATTCAACAAAACTTATGGAATATAGTATGAGGACAAAATAATTAAATAGTGTATGGTGCATATGCTTAAAACCCTGCCATCAAGAGGGAAAATGCACCAACAGCCATTAATTCTTACTTAACCCAAGGGAGAGCACTGAGGTATTTGAAGTTATGTTGACCCCTATTCCACACCCTGGTATTATGTGGGCAAGGAAATAGCAGTCCACATGATTTTCTAGACAACACCATTATAAATACTTTTTAAAACATGAAACCAATAATTAATAAGTGCCATGAAGATAAATATAAATGTAACAAAAAGTGGAATGATTTTTGCCTTTGATAATTTACCTTAATCATAAAATCCTCATGTTTTCCACAACTATATGTTTAATGTATGTATTATGATTATTTGGAGCCAATTGTCTCAGGTCATCATTACATTATTTTTTATTCTAGTGTGCCCTTAATAATATTACATATATATATTTCATTCATAAATATAAAATACAAAATTATGATACTATGTGATCCTGCCATTCTTTAAGGACATTAAATTGCTTTGTCATTTAATTTATAATACATAATAATCAAAGTCTTTCAACTTAATTTTTCATATCAGAAAATGATTTTTTAAAAAATTAAGCAAAACAAAACAATAACCCTTATTTCTATATAGTGTCAAATTTATTTTGGTATACATTTTGAATAATACATTCATTGAATCTTTTAATGAATACAAGCCTCTTAACACCCAAAATAGGCAACTGCAAAATATTTTCTTAAAGCTTTGTGATATACTTTTAAGGAGATATACTATGTCTCATTATTAAATATGTTCAACATATCATAAATTGATTTTATAAATAGCCTCATATTTATTTATTTTTTTGTTTTAGTAATAAGGAACACTGTTTTTATGCTAATCTTTGCAATTCATGTTGCTTTATTTTCTTTTTTGTCGTTAACATAGTAACTCTTTTGTATTATCTCTTGTTTATTATTTGCTCTTAACTTCTAAGTTTTATGGAAGCATAAACCATTTCTATCTGCTCCCGTGTTTATATCATCACTCTGCAGCATGGTGCTGAGCATAAAACATGTGAACAGTAAGCACTTTTATTCATTTTCAGGATACAATAAATTTAGAGATCTGGGGAAGAAAAACTGAAAAATTTCAGGTAAATATTGAAATGATTAATATTGTAAAGATTAAATTTGCTTGACCCTACATTTTATTCTAGCTAATTATAAACTATAGCAATTGATGCTTTGGTTTGGTTTGATTCTGTTTACGTTAAGGCGCAACTCAGTTTGGGGTTTATAAATATTTAAGGTGCTCTAATAATTTGCATTTTCTAAAAATATAATTGGAATGAACCTATCCAAAATTCTTATTGGATTTTAAGCCAAGTGTGACAAACATAAATGTCACGAGAGCCCAGATGCTGGTTTGCACTACACATCCCTTTCGACAATGTATAAGTTGCTTTCTCTTCAGGGTCTTCCCACAGAGGACAGTGGTCATGCACTTCCTGGAGAATGATACACAGCCTCCATGGGCACAAGAAGCTGGCTCGTGTCTATGGGAATTAGAAACAGCTACAGTCTCACTGTGTTCAGGGAATAATGGACTCCTTTAATTACACATCTACATGGCTTCCTTAGCTGCTAGGAGACCCCACTCAAGTGTTCAATGAAGGAGACCCTCTTGATTCAAAGAGTCAGGATATGCGGATTTGAATATCCACCACATCCTGCCCCCCTGGTGCCACTCTAGCCCTCTGTTGCCTGCAGATGGCCTGGCCTGGCAAACACTCGCCTTGTTTTAAAAGAGATTAGCAGGTGTTAAAGACCACTGGCTTCTAATCAAGGATTTCCCCTTATACAATCCAAAAATATGAAAGAACATGGAAAAGGAAAGTTAGAACAAGAGCAGCTGTCTAAAGTGGTTTGTATAGGAAATACATACTTGTGTTATCTTTGATGCTTAGAATCTTTTAGGTATCCCCCTGCATAGAGAGGCAACTTCCTGTAATCTGGCCAGCAGACTTTGCTTGCTAATCCATTTCTACCCCTGAATTGAGCTGTTGTCTACTGCAAAAAACTACAGTTTACATAAATATGAATTAGCAATGTATTATCAATGTAATTATCCTTTGAGGAAGTCAAAATGAAAACATTGAATATGATTACTGAGAAATATTCAAGACTGCTCTAAGTAGTTTTTTTTTTTTTTTTAAGGATATGGTGTGCTCACACCACAACAAATTACATTTGTCTCTTGCATTTTGTGTGATATGACTTTCTGTCAGATTTTGCCTTAATTCTAATATATTTCCATGCCATTATTTTTCTCTAGTGAGATTTGTGTCTTCGCTAGCTACTTTATACTCCATGGTCATATTCACCGAGATAATTTCAGGAGCCTATGGCAGAGCCAAAAAGAAAAGATATCTTAAGTTTTCACTGAAAAGTGAAAATTTTAAAATAAAATCAAATATATATTTTCCTAAATAGCTTTCATGTTGATTCCAAGATCATAGTTAAGGAAGTTTATGGGAATGAATAAGGGAATCATCTTGATTTTGTTACTCCTATGTAAGAGCCCATGACACAACGTCATCAAAAATTTGCCTGTCAGTGTAAGTGTTTCCCAAATATTGGCAAGGTAGTGGCTTGAATAATAGAAGTTGTTTGAGTTTTTGTGGTTTCTGTGAGACTTTCAAAAAGCCTGTGCAGTATGAATCTTGCAAATCATTGTGAGACAATAAATTGTTCTTTAAGTAAATTTTAGTGAATAACTGTATTTTAAGTGTTTCCTGTGGATCATACATTTTGTATTTGTGGTCATTGATTTGTGCTTGTGTAAACTATTTTAAGAACATGCAATGCAACCTTCTAGTATCAATAAAAGGAATCAATAATCTTCAGTGTGCTCTAGACCTCAGATGCTACACTGTATGATTATTTATTTTATATTAGTGGCTGTGTTAATACACATTTCTGATGCTTTGCAATGTGATTTTTTTTCATTTTTCAAAATAAAATCAGAGTCAAACTGCAGCCAGTTATACACACGTGTCACTTTAATAAGAGGAAGAGTCATTATCAATCAGGAACTTCATAACTATAATGTTTCCTTTTTAAAATGGCTTAATATTGTTAACATTACTAATCTTGGTTCTAAAACACAGTTACTGTAATATTTTGAAGAAGAGATTTGATCTTGGGCCTATGTGGTAGGAATATGTTTGTATGTTAGCATCTTAACTCTATCTTCAAACTTAATCCATTGCAGAACAAATGTGGCAGTTCAATGAAACAGATTTTGTACTTTAAGAAGGGACCTTTAGATGTTGTGTCCTACAAACTAAGCCTTTTCCATGTATATGCTGAGTCTTCTGCTTTGAAAATGTTCATCTTCTCTAGTATTGCAGGAAAATGACAAGTATTATAAAAAAAGAAATGATTTAGAATCATATTGATTTTTAAAATACCACCAGTGTGATGGCTTATTTGGTAAAGAGAATTGTCACCAAGCCTGAAGATCTGTTTGTGATCACCAGTACCCCACATAATGGGAGGAGAAATCTGACTTCTTAAAATTGCTCTTGATATCCATGTGTGCTGAGTCATATGTTTGTGTGCACATTCATATAGAATTAAATAAATAAATGTAATAAAAATTTTAAATGGGTTTTTGATCCTACTGCACGTACTGGCTTTGTGGGAGCCTAGGCAGTTTGGATGCTCACCTTACTAGACCTGGATGGAGGTGGGTGGTCCTTGGACTTCCCACAGGGCAGGGAACCCTGATTGCTCTTTGGGCTGACAAGGGAGGGGGGCTTGATTGGGGAAGGGGGATGGAAATGGGAGGCGGTGGCGGGGAAGAGACAGAAATCTTTAATAAATAAATAAATAATTTTTAAAATAACATGCATATAATATGTGTACACTGCCACAAGAAGTAGACACAATGTTGATTACTAAGTGTACTTGAAATAAAGCTGTTAAAATGGTCAACCATTTATTCATATTTTGTGCAAGTTTGCAATTGTAGTATTCAATTAGGCATTTCATATCATAATAATACCACAGATGGGTGTGGTGATATTTTGTTTCTGATCTTACAAATAACTAGACTGAAGATCAGAGTGTGGAGCTAGCTGCTAGTTAGCCATAGAGGCAAGGCAGTGATGGCACATGCCTTTAATTCCTGCACTTGGGAGGCAGAGGCAGATGAATTTCAAGACCACCCTGGGCTACACGAGATTGATCTAGTCTGAACCAGAGTAGCAGGCAGTAAGTTCACTTATTTTAGCTCTCCAATGGACATTTGGGCATTTTCCAACTGTAAATTATGATGCATTTAAAAACTTCTAAGTTCTTCACTTATGTGTGTTCTGTAGGATATGTTTCCGGAAGTGAAGGGGGATGTGGTGTTCATGGTAAATATTGCCAAAGCAAACCACCTCTGTAGATGCTCGGTTGTATGTCTACCAACATAGTATGTGGCACCTGCTTTCCTTCAACTAATTTGTAATAACCAGAACCTGTAAACAACTTTAACCAAATAATGGATAAAGAAAACGTGGTACATTTATACAATGGAGTACTACTCAGTGGTAAAGAATAATGACATCTTGAAATTTACATGCAAATAGATGGATCTAAAAAATGCCATCTTGAGTGACGTAATCCAAACCCATAAAGACAAATAGAATATGTACTTACTCATAAGTGGCTTTTAGACATAAAGCATAGAAAAAAAAAAACAGTCCACAATCCACAACCCCAGAGAATCTAGAAAGCAAAAAAACCCTAAGAAAGACATACGTGGATCTAATTTACACGGGAAGTAGAAAAAGACAAGATCTTCTGAATAAATTGGGAGCATGGGGATCATGAGAGATGGTAAAGGGGGAGAGTGAAGGAGTAAAGGGGAGCAGAAAAAATGTATAGCACAATAAAAACAATAAAAAAAAAAGAAACAGTCAGGTGGTGGTGGTGCACACCTTTAATCAAAGTATTTGGGAATCACATGCCTTTTATCCTAGCACTTAGAATTTTTCTAAGATGTCTGACTTATCCTTATCTTGATCCTTGGCAGAGATTCCTGCTAGAAGGCTTCCCTGCTGTACCTATGATAACTAAGACTTATGCTAGACTCTTTATGATAGGACTATACCACTTAACACAAATTAGGGCTTGTCCCCAGGCTCCCCAATTCTGTATATTCCTTATACTCTGGAATAAAGTTGAGCTGATTCACAGTCTTTGTCCCAGAAAGCTTTTTCCATTGTACCCACAGCCACCCAACCCTGTTCCCGGCTTGTGCTCCCTCTTCCTGTGTGAACCAATGCAGGCAACAATCTGGAGAAACAAACAGAATTATCTTATATATGCCCCCATGATAGGATGCCTAGTGCCCAGCTATGCTGCTATTATGAAGTCTGTATATGGGACATGGATGATAGATGAAGGTCAGTAGGGTCAAGCCTTTGAAACTAGTAACAGCCCATGGTTCTTCCTGTTCTAGACCATGTAAACAAGCCATGGCCTCATGCTCCATTCACTGCTGAACTGTCTCTGCCATGTTTTCCCTATTACCATGGAGTGTTTCTATGAAACCATGATCCAAATAAACCTGTCCTCCTGAAGTGGTTTCCATCAGATATTTTGCCATAATGCCAAGGAAAAAAAAGTTAATACTTATGAGTGGAAATTTGCTAAGGAAGGGAATGAATGTGAACATCACAAACCAAAGGAATGGGTTGAATCAAATACAGAAGAGTAGTAAATAAAGAACTAGACCTCCTGATGAGACAATTCCAAAATTTAATGAGAATAAATTAACAAAAGCATCATTCCCTGGAGTTTTACGGATGTATCTAAGTATGTGTCCAACACTCTACTGAGTTCTTGCTCTCCATACATTAACTAATTTATCTTTCCAGCAAGCCTATAAAATCAGCATTTAATCATTTTATATCAAAAGTTCACACAGCAGATAAATGGAAAAGATATGCTTCAAATCTCAAACTTAGGACTATATAGAATGGTTTAGGACCACTTGTGTTAATAAAGAAAGATAATTAGGTTCACCTCTGTTCAATATTACCAACTAAGCAATGGAAGCTTTAGAAATGTAATCATATAGATTAGGCAATTTCAGTGACAGAATTTTGTTCATAACTATATTTATTTTGACGATATAACAGATTTTTACATATATAGTTGATACACAACAGCAACAAATTCCTTTACAAGTCTAGATGTTAAATGTCTACAATGGGTTTGGGCGGTCTTTTTCAAGGTCTACCACAAAGGTATTCCTTTCTAGAATCTTCAGAAGAGAATCTATTTTTTCTCACTTTTGGGCTTCTAGACCCCAAATTAGAGGTTTCCTTCATTCTTCTAGTTAGCATACTTTTTGTCTTTAAAGACAGCGGTGGCCAAGGGATCCTTTCTCAATTATATTGGCTTTTCTGTGTCTTCTTCCACAAGACGGGTACCTATTACTGCATCTGATCTTAATAGGCCAGGGTTGCCTCTTGACTTTAATGTTGAGTCACTTATAACCTTGGTTTTCTCAGCCAATTTAAGGTCTTTTGGGATTAAACAAACTACACCTACAGATTTAGTGACTGCAAGGTTGATACTACAAAGAAAAAACTAATCTAAGTAAAATAGTAATAAAACCACAAACCCCCCCAACCAGCAGTTGTCAGGAATAAACATCGTGAAACTGAGATGTGGGGTCAAATGTCAGCAGTGGGAAGCCCTGTCACACCAGTCAGCTTGCAGTAGGATGCTCCACCTATAATTCAAAATTGCCCTGGGAGAATTAGTGGGAGTGTAAATAAGTGGTAAAGTATTTACCTAACACGTATGAAACGTTGGTTTTAACCTTTAGCAAAGTTTGCAAAACAATTACCATCTTTGTCTCTGAAGTTCTTATGATTTGATTAGATTTATATTGTTTAAAACCTGTCGTCAGGATGTATTTATATGCATATGTTCTGAAACAACTTCAATTAGTAGCAATTAATTCGTAAGTATTATTTTTCCTCACACAACTCTCTATATGGAAATTCTTAACAATCTGTTCATTGTTCATCTAACATTTTTTTAATACTTTCACACCTATATCATTCTGCATGTTACACTAGATGACATGGTTATTGACTATTTTAATTCATCTTGTTACTATAATTAAATTATTATGTTTTTAAGTACACAGACAACATTGTTTCTTAAATGCAATTTCCGTTACAAAGCTTTTTATTATTATTTCATGCTCTAGCATTGTTTCACTGATTCAAGCATTTTTGTTTAGGTCCCAGTAATCTAAACCATACCCATGTCTTGGTACTTTAAAAGTTTGCGTGTCATTTTCAATTGCTCAGAGAGAGTTTTTTGTTTACATTTTGTATTTCTCTTTTCCTGTCTTACTATTTCTTTCTGTTTCAGTCATCTGATTTCCTAGCTGATACTGTCAGCTCTTTTTTCAATGTGATGAGTTCTGTTAACACCTGAAATGAAATATAAAGAATTTGTTGACTTCGATTGGAATAAAAGAAAAGAAAACTGATGTATTCTGTGTTAACTTCTTAACTGGGGATCCTGTAACATGTGTAGGAGCAAATCTATGCCTCCCGGGAAAGAATGCAAGGACTCAGCCTTCAGTTTCTCATTAGTGAGACATTGTTCCCACATATTTGACTGAAGGCCAATGTCCCCATTGTTCACCTGGCCTGGAGGCAAAGCTTTACGAGTTACTTCTCAATTCTCAATCAAGAGACAACTCCTTGGTGGCTAAGACCTGGTGACCAATTGACAATTTGAAGATTAATGCCATACTTCTAGCTAGAGCATGCAACACTCATTAATACAGGCCTCTCTGGTGTGACAACTTTCTAATATTAACCTCATTATTTGTTTGATAGTTGTGTATTTCTATTCATTTTCTGTGAAAATTGTACTTAAATGATGTTTGAAAATTTACAGATTATTGGCTGCTTCTATATGTTCCCAACAGAAGGATTTATAGCAAGTATAATTATTCTTTTTATTATTAAATAAATTTATTCATTTACCTTAGATTCTGACCACAGTTTTCCTTCCCTCCTCTCCTTCTATTCACTCCCATCCCCACCCTGCCTCAGTGCTTTGGCTCACTTCCAGGAACCTATTCCTCATTCTGGGTTGCTTTGCCCAGCCTTAACACAAGGGGAGGAGATTAGTCTTTTCACCTTGGTATAATTATTTTTATTGCTGAACTATTTAAAGTTACAAAATATTTGGAAGATATACTTATATGGGATAGTCCATCAGGATAAGTGCTTTTATTAATTAAATTAAAATTTATTCACAAATGATCAATAATTTTGAAGAATAGTTAACAAAATCTATACAATAAACTGGTTTTTTAAAATTATGAAATATAATGCATTACCTACATTTTCATATATTGGAGAGAACATGTAAATCTTCTCTATAACAATAGCATTTTCTTAGATAATGTGAAATCTGCTTTGATGCATTGTGATAACCAGTGAAGTTCAATATAAGTTAGCAGTTACAAACATTAATGAAGATGGTAGAAGAACCAAGATTACTCACTTGCTACTTCCCCAAAAGCTCAAACTTTCTACAGAAAGAAGGAAAAATTCTACAACTCCTATTCTTTGGCCTTTTAAAAAAGTGTAAGAACCAAACAGGGTAGAACTACAGATGTCTGTAATTATTCTACTTGTTAGGTTGAGGCAGGATAATCGTGATTTAGGTGCAGCCTCTACTGTGAGGCCACATCTAAGCAAGCCTACAGTGAGAGCCTGTGTTAGACAAATGAGGTGTAAATGTGTGCAAAAGTCTATGCCTACTTGTAGGTCAAAAAGAGATGCACTGAGATAGACAAGTCCACATTCACTTTGAAATTTAGAAATATTGGAAAAAATATTGCATTTCTTAGTAAGACAATTGCAACTTTCTGCTCAATGGCCTCACCTTCAAGTTTCCCTTCATTCAGGTTCAGATACTATCACATGTGCAACAATTCATGATTAATTAGGAATACCATAGCAAGGTGGGCTTTATGGCTGTAATTCCAGTTACAGGACCCTGGGACAAGAGGATCACAAGCTCAACACTTGCTACACTTTCCAACTTAGTGGCACCTAGTCACAAAATAAAAATAGTAAAATAATTGCTGCACACTTGGATTGGTTCTTATCATGTGTGAGGCCCCAGGCTCAATTACCAATGGAAAATGTCAGCAAAATACAATAAAAATGTAAAGCCTCATATGCTCATAAAATTAAACTAAGTTTCACATAGTCAAATTATGAGATGGTTTCAGTCAAGTCTATATAGATAGTTAGTGGTAATATCTCTTTTTAAAATAAGCTTGCTCCTTTTATTTCTCTCTCGACTTTCTCACAAGTTTGGGTGAGATTAAAGGCTTCAGAAAAACACTCAGAAAGATAATTGGAAGAACTATAAAGTAAAGTAAATCCAACATTCTTATTAAGTTAGAAGTAATCAAATCTCTCCACTAAAGAAAAGATTAAACTCTAAGTCTAAGTCTTTAAGTGTTCTCGATACTGGGATGCCCTCAAGTCCCAAGGACAAGGACTGGACCCGGGGGAAAGAATGTGAGATTCCAGGACCCTAACAAAACGATGTATTATGACAGATGAAACTTTCTATATTTTGATGCTAAGAAAATGATGAAGCTGAATTCAATGGCAATATCTTTCTCAATTCTGGAGAAATTAAAGTATAGAGTAGGTAGGTAGACAGGGATTAGGAAAAGCACACACATAAGAAATGATTTGGATATTTTAACTTTCAGTACAAGCATAAACCTGTAAGTAAAATTATAGAATGTCTCAAAACTATTTTGATTTCTGAATATTACTTCAGATCATTTTCATTTATTGCATATATTGATTTTTAAGTTTAGGGGAAAATATGTGCTATCGCCTATTAGGTATGTATTTGTAATAAATGGCATTCTGACTCTTGAGACTCACCTTTATAACTATATTAGAATAATAAATTTTTTTCCATTATGAAGTTATCATAAAAATACTATAGTATGTGGGTATCCCCCTCACGGTCTTGACTTCCTTGTTCATGTTCTCCCTCCTTCTGTTCCTCATTTGGACCTTGGGAGCTCAGTCCATTGCTCCAATGTGGGTCTCTGTCTCTATCTCCATCCATAGCCAGATGAAGGTTCTATGGTGATATGCAAGATATTCATTAGTATTGCTATAGGATCGGGCCATTTCAGGCTCTCTCTCCTCAGCTACCCAAGGACCTAGTTGGGGACATCTCTCTGGATGCCTGGGAACCCCTCTAGAGTCAAGGCTCTTCAGACTAGAGAGGGAGGGGGAGGGGAGTAGAGCATGGGGAGTGGGGAAAGGGGAGGGAAAAGGGAGGCGGGGAGGAGGCAGAAATTTTTAATAAAAAAATAAATAAAAGAAAAAATGAAAAAAAAACTATAGTGCATGTGACATTACTTTGGGAACAGAGCTCCATAGATGTATGCCTCTATAAACATAAACCACTACTTGCTTATTAACAACCAACTTGCACATTTTTTGTTATGTGTCCATCTTCCAAATGAAGTCATTTCTCTCATATTTTCCAAGATATACACGCACAGTTTTTGCAACACTTGTCATCTAATACCACCATATTGCTAATCATTTGCCATATTTGGTTGGTTTTTCATGATTTCAAAGTTCTCTTTTAACCAATACATACCCATTTTTTTCCCTCAGAGCAACAGAGGAGTAATTTCTTACCTTTTGTTTTGTGTGTATATTTGTCTCTCAGATAGGTTGGAACTTTTCTACAATTTAAGCTGGAGATAATTTTTAAAATTTCTTTTAAAACTAATATATTCACAGCCATTTAAAAAATAAATATAACATTTTGATGAATGAAAGTAATTCCTTATTGGTTACTATAAAATTTATGAATGAATGACAAGTCCTTGCTCAAATGAACCACAGACTCTAGTGAGAGAGGTGATGGGGAATGTATCTACTGCACCATATGGGTCCGTATGGTGTGAGATGTAGGGATCACTGAGATCATGTGGAACAAAGATTTCATTCAGGCTGTGAAAGTACACTGGGAAATATACAGAAGGCAGGTCTTCATCAAAAGCCTTCTAGAAAAAGAGATTGTTAAGTAGATAATTGAAAATATGTGGATTTTGGTTAAGGAACAGAACGGAAGAGATTGGCACAAGGGTAAGAGTCAGAAGAAAGCACGAGATCCAAACTTCCAAGAGAGACTCTTGATGACATGAGTGGGAGACCTGTGAATAGTGAGATTCAAAGGGAGGACAGAGAATGACAAGGGAGGCACAGACAATTAATAGGTGAGATATGTATATAACTCTAAAGTTATTTTAATAAATGCATTGTACTCTTTAACTGGCTACTGTGATGGTTTGAATAAGAAACATTCCCCCATGGTTTATGTTTTTTTAACATTTAACCCCTCTGGTGATGTTATAGAAATTATTTTAGGAAATGGAACCTTACTGTAGGGATTATGTCAACGGTGGTGAATTGGAGAGTTTATCCTCTTGTCCCATGTCTGTTTAGCATAGCTCTCTGCTTAGTGATAGCTTAGCCTCCTATCCCAGCAACCTGTTGTCATGTCTTTCCAGGCATTACAGGCTTTCCGTCTTGAACAGCTTGCTAAACTAATCCCTTCAATAAGTCACTTTTAGTCAGGTTGTTTTAGTATTTATCAAGCAACAGAAATAACTAATACAGCTGTGAAATAAATATATGGACTAAGGTTTAGAAAGATCAGCTATGGGAAAATCAAATAAGAATGAACTATGCCATCAGAGGTAAAGAAAACACTCTGTTTTGCACATCTGAATTATTGGTAGTGTTTTTCAAATCCAGGGAAGGTAAGCGTAAAAAGGTATTTATAGCAAATGTGCTATATTAAGTGATGTTTTGTTTTGATTATTATAAAAGACCCCAAGGAACAGTGACATAAGGAAGACAGACACTTCTATTAGAGTACAATTTTATTTTCTTTTTATTAATTGAAAGAATTTTTCTTACAGTGTATTCTGATCATGGTCCCCCCCCTCCCATAACTCCTCTCAGAACACTCCACCTCCCCCCTGACTCACCTCCATGCCTTTTCTTTCTTTATTTCCTCCTTCCTTCCTATCCCTCTCTATTTCTTTTTTCTTTCTTTCTTCCTCTCTCTCTTTAGAAATCAAAGATGAAAAAAAGGAAATAAAAGAAATGGGAAAAAAACAACTAACATGCACCCTCACACACACACACACACACACATAAAAAACAAACTGAAAACCACAGAATACAAATAAAACATCATTAAGACAAAAAATACCTTTAAGACATGAGATCAAAGACAAAGTATACTTGGTTTGTTTTGATTATCTAATTCTAGGTGTGGAACCTTCTTTAAGTGTGTTAAATATACCCATTATGGAAAACTATTTTTTTCTTTGCACTAAGGTGTCAGTTGCAGATAGATTCTTGGTTAAGGATTGGAGCTCGTGTACTCTTCCACATATCATTACTGGAATTTCATCTGGAATTTTATGTAATTATATATCCAAGATCTTTTCACTTTATTTCTCATTTGAATAGCCTTAGTCCCCAAATGCTATTCTAATTTCAGTGCTAACTAACTTAGTGCTGCTTTTTTAGCATCACGTCTTACTCCAATATTTGTGTTTCAATGAATAAGTGAAACAACAGTAGAAATAGTAGAACAAAGATTTCCTTTGTTGTTTATGAGTAATCATGGAAAGCTGAAAGCAACATATAGTCCTATTTTTATTTTCCAGGTCAATTAATACTTAATATCAAGATCACACTTACCTATAAGAGTGTATGTGTCCAAAAAATGTCTTATATTTTTGCAATCTATAAATAAGAGACAACTGGCTATCTGTGATACAACTCACTAATACACTGGATATAGCCAGACTTTCTTTGGATCACCAACTCCCAAATAATGAAGTGGAGACTTCTTATTAAATATATGATACTTAGTCCATAGCTTAGACTTGTTCCCAACTAGCTGTTCAATTAACCCATTTATGTTAATCTACATTCTGCCACATACCTTATTACCTCTCCTCAATACTATATGTCCAACTTTCTCTGTGTCTTGCTGGCAAATCCCTGCCTCTCAGATTTTTCCTCCAAGTTCCACTCTCTCCACAGAAGTCACACCTATCTTTCCTGCCTAGCTTTTAGGCATTAATTTCTTTATTTAACAAAACAGAAAGTGCTTTAGACAGCAGAGGAAGGACACACACATGTTTACACAGCTTAATCAAATGCCTTGCAACATTTCCCCCTTTTTGTTTAAACAAGAAGGAAAGGTTTTAACCATAACTCAGTAAAACTATATACACTAAGAACAATTATCAGGTGAGAATTACATTCATAATGTCAAGTCCATTTATAATTGCTATCTTCTGGAAAAGTACTCTATTATCTATCTTACCTTGGTGAGTCCAAGTTTTTATACCTAAACCATTTTCTATCATAAGTTGTATTTCCAGCCTAAAAATATACATTTAGACTTAAAGCATTTTATAAGATAAACAACTTGTGCTTTTATGTCTCTCGATCTTTATAAACTTTACATTTCCTTTGTGAGTTTATTTTTTTTTAATTTGGTGAAAAAAAAAACAGTAAAACTGTAACTCTCAATCAGAGAGTTACAATCAGAGGCCTGAGAAGGATGACATATTACCTGATTAAAAAGAAAATACGGAGCAAGAAACTTCTATAACTATAGAAATGACAGAGACAGCTGGCTTCTTGGCAGGTCACCCAATGTTCCTCTGCAATGTTAAAGCATCCATCTTCATCCTATAGACCTAGAATATCTGAGAGACCTTTCTGTGAAGCAGGAAGTTTGAAGCAATGGCCTATTTTATGCTGGAAATGCTTGGTAGTCAATTTCCTTTGTGTCCAGATTGTCTAATTCAGACAGCATATTGTCAGTAGTAGAGGCAAGAAGAGTTTCTTGCCCAGTGACTAGCTTTACCAGATTTAAAACAAACTTCAGATGAAGGTTCTTTGATGGGCATCATCTTTTCTTAAGTAGATTTGTGCTGTCAGGAGCAGACATATCTCATTGTCATGAAAAGCCTTATTTTATTAAAACATTTTAAATGCTTTGTCTTTAGGTATTTGAAGTGTTTGAAGACAAACTATCTAAATTATAACTGTTAAACTTGAAAACATATCTAACATGAGTATAAATTTAAATGTGGTTGATGACTAAATACTAAAAACTGCATTTATTAATTGTCCTAAACTATTTATAGTAATGTTTTTCAAGGACTAAAATTTTACATTACATTTGTAAATAAGCTGTATAGGTACAAAATTTTAAAGAGTAGAAACATATATATTGTATGTTATAACAAAATTAACATTAATTTGACTCAATATAAAAAATCCATGCCACTGTAAATTATTTGACACTGGTCATTGCTTTTTAATTTAAAATTAGATTAAATACTTTATCCCTTTCCCTATCACTGCTATAACCCCTTTCTTCTTAGAAAAAGATCCCCTGAATCTAACCTCTTTTGTTTAGTTATTTTTTTCCCCTGACCATGATCAACTAACCACCCTAAATGATGACAAACATTTATAATCCATCCCAACTCTTGTGAATGTACATATTGTGTTCTTAAAGTTACTTTCTCTTGTTTGGAGGTGATAGCATCTTTAGGGGACCATGAGTAAATTTTGATGGTGCTTGAGTCCTGAAAGACAAGCTTTATCATTTGTTGTCTGGTCTCTTTATGATGGAAAGTGTGAATTTCATTGATGTCTTGGTTGGAGTAATCTGTGAGGCCAGACCATCATATTTAGCCACTTTGAAGTTGTTCTGGATGCAGATTTTTGATGAAATTACAACAGAGGCATCGTGAGAGGCTGGATCACTTGTGCTACCTATCTTGACTTCTTTGGTGTCAGGTTCTTTTGTTCTGAAAGCCCCCAAATTTTTAAAAGCAACATATATATCTGTATAAACACAAGTTTGGATTGTGTGGTGTGTACAAATCAGCTAAAGATGATTCTTAGTATGTTTGAGAAGGTAAAAGATTTCTGTCAACATTAAAAATCAGTTTGGATGCATCTAAATCAACATTAATGCCATATGAAAGGATGGCATGTAATAATAAGTCATGAGGACTCTAAAGCCTACAAGGTTTATCCTGTCTCATAGTCTGAGAAATGTTCCCATGTAGAGGAATCCATATATGTCACCTATCTTTAGTTTTTCTTTGTTTCTTCCTTTATATTTACAGTCAAGACTTTTAGGAGGTCTCGTCAATCAAATCTGATCTTTATTAATTTTGAAGGAATTCATGGTGTTGTGTGATGTTTCACTCTTTTGAATTTTTGAGGAGGCCCCCACCCAGTTCCAAATAGATAACACACATGGAGGATTATTATTACTTATAAATGACCAGACTTAACTTGGTTTGTTTCTTTACTTATATTATCCCAACTACCTTTTGCCTCTTGACTTTTATCTTTCTCTATTTCTATATACCCTTTTTTGTTTCTTTTGCTAGGACTTGCTGTGTATCTGGGTGACTGGCCTCTGATTGAAGGTGTAAAAGATCTCATACCAGTTCAGAAGAATGGATAATTACAAGGTTATTTATTTGAGGGGGAAAACTTACAGATCACGGTCCCAAAGAACAGTCGTCTCATTGTAAACAGGAGACAGAGAGTCTAGCAACCAGAAGGGGAGCCAGAAGCAAGAGAGAGAGTGCTCCTGGTCCTGCCACTTTTTAAAGTATAAGAGACCACACCCCAGTGAGCTGGTATCTTAAAGCCTATTGGCTGGAAGAAGCAGAAGGCGCTCCTGCAGCACCTGATGTTCTCCTTTCTTTCTTTTCTTGCTCCCTGTTTTCTCTACTCCCAGATTTTCTCTTCTATTATACTCTCTGCCTGCTAGCCCCACTTATCCTGGCTACTGCCTCACTATTGTTTGTTCAGCACGTTATTAGTGTAATCAGGTGTTTCAGAGAGGCAAAGGAACACAGCTTCACAGAGTTAAACCAATGCAGTGTAAACAAAAGTCACACAACTGAAAAGAACAGTCCCAAACATCATGGCTTTTCATTTCTTGTGGAACCAAAGGCATAACCTCTTCTCCAATGTAATATATTTCCTGACTTCCATTTACAAGTTAAGAAGGTCTTAAAATATATAGGTAAGCTGGTTTAATGCAGCAGCTTTATTCTACTGCCCAATATCTCTCAGCAGCTTCCTTTTCCTAAACAGAATTTAAAGATTTAAAGATAACAAAGTACTCTATAGGATCCAGGTACATTATGTATTTTCTATCTTATGTGACTTTTTATATTTATATTATTTTTATATTATTTTACTTGCTCTTTAAAGACTTCGTTATGTTTAAACTATTTATTTTCTATGTCTATACCTATTTTATTTTATTTTTTTAGCACCTATGAACATTTTCTAGCATATGGAATCTATTTATATGTTTTTCCATTCTGGACCTGGCTTCTGAGCACCATAGCTCTGAGGAAATGTTCCTTTGGCCCTTCTGTGAGACCTGAACCTCTTGCTTGTGGGCATCAGCCAGAAGTTGTTTCTATCTGCACCAGGTCTACAAAGTTAGACCTGGTTCATGCTGGTATAGGCATTTGTATCTAGTCTCATGAAACAGCATGCCAGCTGCTCATAGGTCTCCATGTTGAATGCCAAATATAGTTGAACTTTCTTTGGACCACTAGCTGTCAAATAATGACATGGAGACTTCCTATGTATGAAAGCTTGGCCTTAGCTTAGTCTTGTTCCAAACTAGCTTTCAAAACTTATATTAGGGCTGGAGAGATGGCTCAGAGGTTAAGAGCATTGCCTGCTCTTCCAAAGGTCCTGAGTTCAATTCCCAGCAACCACATGGTGGCTCACAACCATCTGTAATGGGGTTTGGTGCCCTCTTCTGACCTGCAGGCATACAGACAGAATATTGTATACATAATAAATAAATATTTCTAAAAAACTTATATTAACCCATTTATTTTAATCTACATCCTGCCATATGACTTGACTTGTTATTTCTCATTTATATTGTAATTCCAACTTTTTAACTGGCAAATTTATGGCTCTCAGATTCTTCCCCCAAGTTTTTCTCTCTCCCCAGAAGTCCCGCCTAGCTACTGACCATTCAGTTCCTCATTAAATCAATCAAAAGGTGCCTTCAGCAGGAGAAGAAGGCCAAACACATAGTTATGCAGTGTGATCAAATACTCACAACAAGGGGACTTGATGTCTTACAGAAATTCAGTACAACTTTCATGTGAGCATCTAGACACACATGTCAAGATGTCAGAAAAGATATACAAAATGAAGATAATATATGTCATGATCAAAGATACATGAAATATAGAGATTTAAAAAATCATGTAGAACATGATTTTGATAAAGCCAGAGAAATATCTACTGACCAATGTCCTTATATTTTCTATTCACTTTCAGATCTCTCTTTTCCATTGGATCACCTAGATCACCTAGAAATCACCCTAGATTTTCCTTTTGAAAAATATTATCCTATTTTTTGAGGGTCACTTTTCCAGAACTTTCACTTCTTCTAATGTTCTTCAATTACATTTCTGTAGTAGTGTGTTTAGTAAACTAAATGCTAACTCTTAAATACACTTCCCCTTTGTTAAAACCTTCTCTTAAGAAGATTGTCTTTAACATCTGTCTAAGCTATATTCTCCATATGAAATTTAATATGACAATTTAATATGAAATTTAATATGACAATTTGTGTCTTGTGAAACATCATCTTCATTTGTCATTCTCTGTATTGGCTGTAGACCCTAAGCAATTATTCACTTTCTTTGTGCTTCTAATAAATTTAATAGTTTCTTCAATATTAATTTATTTGAAGGTGTTGAAATAGCCTGTAGAGAGATAAAGCTCTTGGTTTTCTATGTGGAGTACAAAGCATGTAATAAAAGTCAACACAAACAATTAAGATACAAAAGTGATACCAACATTAAATCCAGATGCAACAAAGAAAGCATTGGTATTTTTCACTGGAAACATAGCACTTTAGTGACAGGGATGATACAACTCAATCTCTAATGAATGGGCATTTTAAATCCTTTATTAATGTTGGACAAATATGAAGAATGTTATTCTCTATTCTGTAGCAATGTGGGTCACGTAAGAAAATGGAATGTAACATCATTGACCAAAGCAGTTGTGCCACTGCTATACCTTGAGTGAAATCTATGCCCATATGGCTTCACTGTGCATCAGTGTAAAATTACTTTGCATTGTTTTATTTTTCAAACAAAAAAACATAAAAGGTAAGAATTTATTTTTTGCTTTAAATGCTTTCTTCTGAATATAAAACAAAGCATGCAGATATGGGAGATACACTGAGAAGAACAGACAAATTAAGGGAAGTGGGACCAATTTGATGCAAGGGGTCGTTTTCCAATATAGGAAAGACTATACTAAATGGCAAGATAGCATCTAAATTTTAAAACTTATATTCAAGAAACAGAAGAAAGAGTAATATTATAAGTGGAAGAGTCAGTAGTTAAAGCCGTGAAAATGGGCACCAGTATGAGAATGACTGTATTAATATGAGGGAATCAGTCCTATCTTTTTAAAAACATTTAAAATAGCATTTATTAAGAATTGAATACTTTCCTTTTGGAAATCAATAACTATGTTTTTGTTATAGAAAGAAAATGATTACATTTCTTCTCTTGTAGGGATTTTGTAATAGTATTTTCTATCTGCAGACTTTTCTTAAACATATCTTCTATATGTGAATTATTATTAAGATACTGCCGCATAACTTTTAATTAAAGTAATATAATGGTTTTTACTTCATTGACCTTGTTATATCATATATTAGAAAAAAGTCATGGCACTTGAAATATAGCTAGCGTATATTGAAAATAATTATATAAGGGACAAAGAAAAATAATAAGTACTCCTTACATGGGAAACTAAAGATAGTGTCAGGAAATTTTCATCATTAGTTCATTCTTCATGACTGGCAAATCAGTTACTCATGTGGCAAGCCTACTAACTTTAGAAGGTGCTCTGCATAACTATCTGCAGGGATACTCGAGTCCACTGAGTGCATGTAGAACACTTACATTGATAAGCCCAAGTGGAACTCCTTACTGCATTAAAAGAGATTTATCAAAATTAATTAGAAATTTGATAAAAAGCCTCCAAATTCCAAAGGACTGTTTTCTTTTCCCATAGTTAAAACCAAATCACATGTAGTTTAGTATTTTATTAGCCTGTATCACTAATGTCTAAGAAGTAATATAATTCTATTCCTTTTTGGCCATAAAGTTCTCAGGGGTAATATCAGATAGGTTTTATTCAGTATTTTAGAGGCCAAAGTTTTTCCTGTGTTAGTGACATATGCTTAAATTCATGTCAGACTCCTTCACCTAATGTTTCAGTTTGAATTTTTCCCATTTAAAGGACAATGTTAGCACTGGGGTGGAGCAGGGACTTTTCAACTGTACACATCCTCTGTTACATCTGATAAGACTTTAACTAAATTTGTTAAAAAAATAAGTGTCTATGTGAAAGAATAGAAACGAGAGAAGATTGTAGATGAATGAGGTGACCTAGTCACTTTCTATCTGGTTTAACGAGAACTATTTTCCTTCATAAATTGTTAACATACTTTATATATTTGATCTATTTTGTTCTCATAATGTTGTGGGTTAAAATATACATTGGATACCCAGTAGATGAAAAATACTTTCAAAGGTTTTTGAAGTTAATAAAATAGTAAATAAGAGTTAAAATTGTAATTTCTAAAAGCTTAAAAATAGAAGAGGAAAGATGTGACCAGATAAGCCTGTCTTGAGGATATTTTTAAGAAATGTGAGTGATACTGGGCATCAGTGGCACACATCTTTAATTGCAGCACTCCAAAAGGAGAGGCAGCCACATCTCTGTGAGTTCAAAGCCAGCCTGGTCTACAAAGTGAGCTCCGGGAGAGCCAGGACTGTTTCACAAGGAAACCCTGTCTCAAAAAAAAAAAAATGTTTGAGAGACATAGAAAATCTTTTCTTAAATCTCTTCTCTGTTTGTAGAGACTATAGAGACTATAAACCTAAATATATGTAAAATATAAATTTTTGACTTTATCTTCCCTACCCAAAGTATGTCACTCATTTAAAAGCAATGTTGATTATCTGCTATTGAATAGTTGTTCACTGTGCTTTTATCTAGAACACATATTGCTGGAAAAAAATGTAATATTACACTTACGTTTGAGCTTCATATAACATATTAGATAGCTCCTTTAAGCATTCTGGTATTTTGCTTAGTGGTTATAAAGTTAGTTTCCTCCCACCTCCAAGTAAGCCTGCTTTTCTCTGGCCATCTTTGATTAGAGCCATATCTCCAGAGCTCCTGTGTTTTAGTGCTAACTTTTTTTCACCTGAAGGGAAGGATTGAGCTGCTCTGTTAATGATAAAACAACTATGATTATTTTGCATTTTTAAAATGTGCATACAAATCTTTTAATCTCTGCCTATACCCATCAGAACAATTCCCTTCCAATGTAATTATATTCAAAATGCAAGTGAGATAATAAGTATCTCGGAATTTAACTTGATAAATATTCATTTGCCTTATAGGGAAAAGCAAAGAACATTCTCATATAATTAGCTGCATATTTTTAAACCACACTTTTATTGAGTTTTTTTAGGTATATTTTATGTATGCAAATCTGCTAATTTATAAGGTAAGAGAGGTGGGGAGGATAGAAAAAGTGAGAAGTGAAAAATATTCATCCCCATCGTGCCCTCCTTTCTGGGGAATAAGTTTCCTAATTATAAGAGAGCAATCATTTCTCCCAGCTCAGTGTCTTTGTTTTATTGAACCTAAGCCAGTCAGAGCTTTTAATTATAAACCCAGACTTACCTTTCTTAGTTGCTATAAAAATCCTTGCCTTCAAAACAAATATATCTACACAGAGAAATGAAAAAAAAATGGTGAGAAGAAAGTCCTTTACCATGGGGAGGGGTGTGACACAGGAATATAGAACTTTGCCACACCATCGATATCCCCAAAATCAGAGCAGACACACATTTGTTTGTAAGAGGCTAAATCATGTATGCATCCTCAGACCTAACACATGCTCACTGAAATGCAGATTTTTCTTTCCCTTTAACCGAGGCACACAATAGAACCAGTATTTTAAATCTGGCAACAAATTTAGAACTTGCATTTGTAGGTGTCACTGGAGATATCACCCAGTGCACTTCAGTGATGTTCTTGTGCCCTTCGCCAATGGTGCCTAAGAACACACCCCAGGTATAGCAATTGATTCCAAATCCAATATTCTCCAATATCTGTGCCTCTCAGAGAGTGCTGTTTTGCAATTTTTCATGAGAGAGCTGCTTTCACAAAAGTCACATCCACAACTAATCAATTTCTGATGAAATTATGCACAAATAGTTCTGTGAGGAGGAAATGATACATGTTCTTTCTGATCTCTGTATTGCCACCTTCCAATGAACTTTGTAATTGCCTCAAATGGGCATCCTATTTTCCGTTATCACTTGTTCTCAGGTTCTACTTGCCACTCAGTTATTATGACTCATGACATTCTCTCCACCAAAATCTGATCAGAGCGATCTCATGATAAATCAAACGATGTGACACACAGCGGTATCATGATTCTATTTATGCCCAAATAATATTTCAAGAACTGGGTTTGTTATTTAAAACATGCATTTGCAGAAATGATTCATGAATATTAATTTTTTAGTACTAAGATTACGCTTTAAAGAATTTGTATTATAGTGAAGGGTATTTAATGAAGCTCCTTTTATTTGAAAAGAATTTTGTTTCCAGGTCTCACTATTCATTATGCAAACTTAAATGCCTTTCATCTTCCATAGACAGAAAACAAGTGGCAAAAAAAAAAAAAAAATCCAATATCTCTGTGATAGTGTATGTGATGATGATGGGTATAATTCTCAGCCTCCAAGTTTACTGTTAGAAAGGGCTGTCTTATTCTTTTACTGCGAAAGCCCTTGGAAGCATTGTTTGCAACTACAGGGGGAAGAAAAGGGATTTCACTCCATGTAGTTCCTTCTTGCAGAACTAAAAGAAACATACTTTACTCTATCCATCTACCCAGAAGACTCCAGACTCCAACTTAAGAACTTACTGCTCGCTCTCCTACTCCTCTGCTTTCTGCTCTGGGCAGCTTCTCCCTAGATACTCAGTTTTCTGCGCCTTGGACAACCAGGTGGGACACTAATTAGCTTATGCATGACGTAGCATCAAGTAGACTCAGATAAACGGAAGTGTTTTCAGACCACAACTTCCAGTCGAGTTACTGGTGAAAACGAACAGACAAGTCAAAGCGCCCAGCTTCAGGGTAGGAGGGAACACATTTGAAGAGCGAGAGTCCCTTTGCGCTGGAATTTTCTTCTTTCCCTTTGACATTTTCGCAGTCCACGCTGGGTGGCATCTCTTTGTTCCTGTGTAAAAGTGGCTCCTGAGTGGGTCAGGTGAGTTCCAGGAACGAAGCACGGCTTTTCTTCCTCTAGAAATCACCCAGGTGTCATCACAAGCACTCTGAGATGGTTTTCTGTGACAAGGTTAAAAGTTATGTTAAAAATTATCATGTTAAAAGTTGTTCTCCGATGCTTTGCATGGAAAACCCAAGCTGCATGTCCAGGTAGCACTGCAGTAGAAGGCTTTTCTTTTTCACGATTTAAAACTTTTTATAGGCATTTATATTTCTCATGTGAAATTTTAAAATGATTAGCTTTTAAACACTTCTAGTATTCGTTTCAGAGAAAATTTACAAGCTGAAAAACACAGAGAATGAAAATAATTACAATTTTACTGACTTGTAATGAGCATTCATGAGTTTTACCCCTAAGTTTTCCTTAATTTAAGTAAACACATTAAAACGTCTATATCATATAGGGCTTGTAGTAAGTCTTTAAAAGTGCAAGAATTTTGAAAACTTTACATGAGGCATTAATTATACCACTATTGGGAGGATTTCTTAATAAGACATTTTACCTAGAAGGGAGTCTACTAGCACTGAAGATTGTCTCCTGCTCTGCGGTTTGGAGAGCTACTTTATGTGAAGCTAAAATATTCATATACTTTTTTATCCTTATGATAAGGCTATGCAAAAGTGTATTCAGTAATGCTTATATCATTGCATTAATGCCGAGCTGAAGAAGCCTTTAATCAACTCACTTCCTCTGCTTTTGCACAGAAATTTTGACTCTTTCTGTTCCCACTTTGGAAAGGCATCCCTCTTAGGGTGGGAAGGTGAATCTATAAAAAATATGAGAGACTCCCTAAGAGTATGCTTTATTTTTGCATGAGGACCTTTGTATGTTAATGGGGGAACTTTAAAAACCAAACAAAATATAAGCCAGAACCTCCTGGGCTGGTGAAAGAAATGACCCCTGTATGAGGATCATGTTACATGTAGGTGAGTTCTATTGTAATTTTTTTTTTTAAATTTGTGTGATCAAAAATTAATGACAGTTGTCAGAAACAAAAAAACATCATGCTTGGACAATTCTCGAAAAGCTGTGGCCACAGTCCAGTAATGGTCATCCTTCTTAGCACATCCCTTACTATCCGACACAAGGATCCCAGGTGCAGATCTCCTTTCGGGGAGGACAGAGGACCCTCATGTCCTCTGGACCTCTCCGCAACTGTCGTCTCCTCTCCAGACCTTGCCAACACCTGTGCGGGGCCCTGGTGGCCCGCTTTTGCTATGTCATATCCTATCAACTGTCCATATTTTTACTAAATCACACAAACCTATTTCATTTGCTCTACATTAAATTAGTCTATAATGAAAACCCCTTTTTTTAAAAAAAAAATCTATGTTGCTCAGTGCCACATACAAACTAGAGAAAGCAATTTCAAGAACATAAGAACTATGATAACAATGAAATAATGCGTGGGTGGTTAATGATATCTTTGTCTACGTCTGTGTATGGACTGTGGGTTGAATTCAGTCCTCGCACTTGCTGGCTAGACACTTTTGCGCTGATCTACTTTCTCAGCACTATTTCCGTTTTATTTTAGGGCATAGCAAAACTATGCTGCTCAGGCTGGCCTGGGCCTAGCTATGCCATCTAGGCTGGCGACAGCCCCATCATTATTTGTAAGAGATAAAATGGACAAGAGCATCACAAAAATGTTCAAAATATATCGTCCCCTCTATGGCTGGAAATATATCTCAGCAGTGAGGAATACTTGTTTTTGCAGAGGGCCCCAGTTGTTTTCCTAGCATCCGTGTCGGTCAGAGCTTAAAACTGCCTCACATTTCACGGGACACAACACCTCATTCTGTTCTCCTTGGGCACCCGCATGCAGGTGGCAGACATTAACATGCAGATTTTTTAAATTTTTCCTTTTCACTAGAATTGAGTTTAATTAAAGAATCAGCAATGATATTTCGTATGCCTTTCTTAGAAGTTATATAAAATTTCCAAAAATTGACCATGTTTTGTTAGTTGGCAATTAGAGACCAACACACATATTTCTGTTCAGTAATCCAGTGTTTTGAAGTAATTTTAATGTGAAATTTTTAGTATTATTGAATTTATTATTGTGTCTTTTCACCTTTAATTGCTCATTACCAATTTGTTAAAGAAAAAAAGTGCTTACTTCTCCCCAAAGCTTTAAAGTTTACTGCTAAGCCAGGAATTTAATTGCATTATCAAATAAATTAAAAGTTAAAAAAGCCAACAACTAGAGAGAAGAAAGTCTAACTTTAACTAAATGGCTTAGCAATCTAGTTCCCATGTTAAGTACTTCACATTTGTGCCTCCCCAAACCCCACAAATGCTCACTGGTGTTTTTAATCTTCTTATTCCATAATTTAATAACTTGAGATTGAGAGAGAGTATGTAACTTCCCTTAAAATTAGCAAATGCACAAGAGGGAAATTGACAGTTAAATCCCCGCTAGTTCACTGAGAGTAACATTAGGTGATTAATACACATGAATTCATTGCCTGTGCCCATCCACCCTAAAATGCCCATATGGGGAAGAGAGAAGTGAGAATTCAGAGAGTCATTAATTTGTCAAAATAAAGAGATGGTCTGCTTCAGGTTCCAGTTTCTTCTCATCACACTAACTCTGAAGGGAGAGTAAGCTTTCTAACACAGCTGTAGCTTTGTGAATTGGCTGAGATTCAAGAGAAAACAGACTTCCATAATTGTGCCTTGCAAAAGTCTCTAAACTTACCCCACAGGACTTTCCCCCACTGTAGGGTGTTGTGACACAGATGCTATCAAAATGTCAGCATGAAGTCCAGTCCCTGTCTTCCAGTCACTGTGAAATGTCTGTAGGTGTGAAGACACTGTCCCAGGAGCAGGGACCTTGTTTCCTTTTTACAAGGGGTATTTCCAGAAATCACAGTTTCATTACTAACCTGCAGAGGAAAGGGAACTCCACATCCCTGACCCAGATGCAATCTTACTATTCAGCACACTAGTTTTGTATTGTGAAAATTGCATACTTTAGGGAAATTATTTTTAGAATCATGCATTATAAATGCATAACTGACCTCAGGTAGATGTTCAAAGCCTTTGTGAATTAGTAATAGTCCATGAAGTTAATGTGTCTCTGGGCAGCAATAAATAATTCATACTTTATTTTAATAGTCCTCATTTTGACATGAATATTCATACTGTATGATGTGAAAAAAATTGTTAGAATTACCTAAACTCCCGGGAAATGTACATGTGATTGCTATTAGAAAGGAGAAGTAAAACATTAATCTTGATTATTTAAAAGTATTATACAGGTTTAAACTTAAATGAATTCATCAATCCTATAAATCTGAAAATATGTCTCTGTCAGTAGGCATATTACACAAATGCTATAACCCTTAATTTCCAATGAAATAGGGAACTCACAAAGTTATTTTAAAAGAATTGTATCTACCTACTGAAAATAAATTTAAGAAAAAATGTCATAAGAATATTATTTGAGATTGAACTCTATAAAAAGCAGTTTACAATATGGAAAACTATTTGGATATACTTGAATAAAAACTCATGCACTGTAAGCACTTATACAAACACAAAACATAGAACTCACTGGTCATCACTAAAACTTGAAACTATTGAAAAAATGGTGACTTATTAGTGATTAGGTCATAAATTCATGAAAATTTTCATTATCATCGGATTATATAGGTATTGTTTTTCCCTTTGCAGGGCACTCTGTTTCAACACTAAAACACCCATGAATAACAAACACTAGGCTTCCAAAAACTTATGTATCTCACTATATTTTCATCTAGTTAAGGTCTTTAAGCAACTCTTGAAAGAGTTTTGTCTCTACATGAAATATAGACTTATCATAGTATCCTCCTAAATAGTCAGTTTAGCAGTGGATCATATGTTCTGTCCTTGTAGATTCTAAAAGTTTGCTTCTCCCCCTTTTAACTTAAAAAATTAAAATCCTTCAACTTTCTCTATTTCTCTCTACCTCGCTTCTTCAGAATAGTTGTGTGACCTTTCACACAAGATTTAAATGATATGTTGATGTTTAACTTAATAAATCATCTTTATTCAAGGAAATTAGCAGCTATCGTTATTTCATTTTGGAACCCATGCTAACATTATTTCACTTTAATTTTTAGTTATTTGAAAGCCTATTTTCTATTTGTTTCCTTTGTGTGTCTAAAAAATTGACAACTTTTAAAAGCAGAAATATTTTGATGCTAATTTTGGCTTCCTCTTGGTTATTATTGGCATGTCATGAATTGCAGAAATGCCCTCATGTTCTAAATAAGTGCTAACTAAAATGACAATGAATGGTTTCATTTAAACTAAGCAAGCCTTAAATAAAACTAAACAAAACATGGGTTTTGTGAATTTTAGCCTCTTAAAAATGTTATGAGAAGGGTATAATTCCCTTTTGTCTAATAGTATAATTGCCAGGCAAAGCAAGTCAATTTTACATAGCAAGAGAAAAATTGAATTTCCTTAAAATGAGACAAATGACTTTACAAAGCACAGCTCTGTGATGACCTTCTGTTCTGAGAACTAAAATGTAGTATTCATGCTAAGAAATCATCTGAAACTAATCTGAACATCTACTCATTATAGCACAAAATGTTTGTGCTACTTTCACATATCAGTTTGAAACTCATTTACTTAGGAGAAACTTCTTGAAACATTTAAAATTAGCAGAGAATGAAAAGAAAACTAGCAACCAAAGATGAGTTCCAGTTTATTCCACCTGGGATCTTATTCTCCACTGGATATTTGTGCTATGAAGAAATTTTCCTTCCTAGTATACTTACAATGCTTTGTTTTCTTAAGTTTATATATAATTTGTTATATAATATATATATACAACTTCCATTCTAAGTCTTAATTTGCATTTGAGATTTTGTAAAATCACCTTATTATATATAATTTATCTGCAGCATCTTTCTTCTCGGACATCTGCTCAGTATTTACCTAATTTATATTAAGCTTTCCTAGGTTCACTACTCTTCAGTTGGAAATATAGGAAGAACGATAGAAAGATGCCAAACAACTTTAAATTCTTTAGAAAAATAGTACAGATTCTGAACTTGTTGAATAGGGCGTGAACTAAATAAAGTATAAATTTATTTAACGAACAAATGCATTAATTATTCAAGATTTAATAATATAGGCAAAAAGTAGAACAAACATGATTCAGACTGTTCAGTGTGTCTATGAAAGAACTCATTCGTTGAAAAAACTTTTAAGTACATGAAAGCCTCCACTATATGGTTTGTAAAATTATATTTCACTATTGAGAACAACTAAGAAACAGGAAGCACCTTTAAGAATTCTATATACTCCTGAAATTTCCTTTGCAATGTCTTAGTTTTGAGACGTGTCATGTAAGGACTAGAAAGGCCACATATCTGTGTGTTTATCTCCCCAAGTTTTAGTCCTTCAACTAATGTTTCTCCACCAACTAATTTGAATGTGTTTCTTTCTCCAAAAAAAATAAAACACTTTCTATAATGGCTCAGAGTTTGGCCAAGAATTATGAGATCATCCTTATTCTCCCATCAAGGAAGCTTTGTTTCATTCCTCCTTGTACCTGGGTCACCAGCCTGAGGTTAGTAAAATTGAGTTGTTGGTTTTTTTTTATCTTTTGCATTTGACATTCTTAAACAAAAATCCTAAAGAAAGCTCTAAGGTGGGCAAAAATAATATTTTTTACGAATATATCTAGTTCTATAAATATGCATAAAATTGAGTTCATATTGTACTTATGTAGTATATGAAACCCAGAAATTTGGTTATATGCAAATGTAAGTAGCTTCTAATTA
>NC_022010.1:84444107-84446949 GCF_000317375.1 Microtus ochrogaster
GCTTAGCAGAATAGGGCAAGGCGGGAGTTCTGATCAGATAGAAGAGGAGAAAGTAGGCAGAGGCAGAGAGCAGCCATGTAGCCGCCTGTAGAAGACAGATGCACCTGAATCTTGTCAGTAAGCCACAGCCATGTGGCAATACACAGATTAACAGAAATAGGTTAGTTTAAGGTATAAGAGTTAGCCAGAAATACACTTAAGTTATTGGCCAAACAGCATTGCAAATAATGTAGTTTCTGAGTAATTATTTTGGGTCAGGGTGGTGGGAAATGTGTGCATAGTCTCCAAAAAATACAACCCATGTAATCAAATAATTTAAATTCCAAACTTTCATGCTAGGCAATAAAAAAAAAAATCTAGCCAATGTCTTTTACATGTATATTTATTATCAAGTCAATTTCATAAAGTGACCTCTTCTTAGCCTTCCTATTGTACTCCAAGATGATCTTATTCCTGTTCTTCATGCCCTGACGTTGAGGTGCTAGGATTGTATGATGTGGGAGTGATTTCTTATCAATAAAGAAACTGCCTAGGCCCCTTGATAGGCCAACCCTTAAGTGGGTGGAGTAAACAGAACAGAGGGCTGGGAGAAAGAAGTTGAGTCAGGGAGTCGCCATGATTATCCCACTCCAGACAGATGCAGGTTAAGATCTTTCCTGGTAAGCCAGCTCTTGGGCTACAAAGATTAATAGAAATGGGTTAGATTAATATGAAGAGCTAGCCAATAAGAGGCTGGAACTAATGGGGCAAGGCAGTGTTTAAAAGAAACAGTTTCCGTGTAATTATTTCGGGTATAAAGCTAACAGTGTGGGCGGTCGGGTGCCGGGGAAACAGCTCCACCGCTCCTAATGCAACAATTGTAAGTATGCACCACAGAATTCAGCAGCTATTATTTCTGACTTTATTTCGAGAAAAATATGAGATGCTTACTTACACAGATCAATTCTGTGAAACAATACATGTAGGGGAACTATTAATTTATAGCTACCAAGAAATCATTGCTCTCTTAGGGAAAAGTTATATTGTACTAGATTCTGCCAGTTATTATAAAGTAAAGAGTTCTAAATTAAATTTCTCCATTGATTTATTTTTAGGCTTAAAGTGAAACAATGTCATTGACAATGATAAATCCCATGGTGGCTGGGGATTCTCCCACTCTGTTTCTAGATCCCCATGTCTAAATTAGACATTCACATGCAGAAAATTTGATAGCAAACATTCATTACATGGTTGATCTTTTAAAAGTCTAATTATATGAAGAAAAACAAAACAAAGTAGTAGCCCAAACTGACAAATATCTCCTGTCTTTGGCACATTGATTTCCCATGAATTTGTACATGGGTGTACATGTGCTGGTATTGATTGTGCACTCCTAAATTCTATTGGCTAATGAAAGTCAGCTAGTCTATATCTCCTTTCAAAGTACAACATTCTATCTCATAATTAAACACTTCTTTAACTCTGTATTCTTGTATTTAGAATCTTTTTTTAGGCTACTATGTATTTTTAAATTAATTTTTATAAAAGGATCTGCATAAATCTTATTATTTTGTTCATCAAAAGAGTGGGTAATAAGTGTGGGAGTCTCTGCTGTTGGACCATCTTCTGTCTCCACACATTCCAGTAGTCCAAGTTCTGTTAGGTACCCTGTTAAAAGACTCAGCTCTAGTTTTACTGGACTCAAAAGAGTGATCATCATTCCTTCGAACACTACTAAACGCTTTTAGATTCTCTCTGCTAGCAAGCATTCCAAAACTTTGATTATCATTTCAATGAGGAATAATCTGATTATATGATGCCTCTTCTACACAACTTGTAGTCCATCACAAAGTCTAATCATTAAGAAATGTGAGAATTTTGTGGAATAACTGACAATACAAATATTAGCATAAAACTTAAGTAGGCAAATAGATGTGCTAGACAAAATATATCTGTGCTAATATGAAACAAAATAGTTTATGAAACTATCATGAATTCTTTATCAAAGTTACAGATTGCTTACCTGCATAAGTATACAAGTGAATATAAGTATAATAAAACTCACACTCATTTTGCTTATTATTTCAGTCCCATTGTTCTCGACTGCTTGTTTTCAAATATGTAGAAATTGAGTTGTATATTAACTCACCTAAATAAAATTCCTAGTCTTTTCTCTGAGACAATTTCTAAAAATAAAAGGTATTACTGTCTCCATAGGAATATGGAAGAAAATCTTTCATTTCCATTTTCCACCTCTAGTAAAATAGTATGGAAGTTGTTCATGGTTTATAACTGGTAGGTGAGGAAATAAAGTATTGAAGTAAGCAAGTAGAGACATTTGGTGTCAAATATTCCTATTATGGTGTTTTCCCGCATGTTTTAAAGCATGAAACACACGTTCAGGCATAGGAAGGAGAGAGGGAGAGAGAGAGAGAGAGAGAGAGAGAGAGAGAGAGAGAGAGAGAGAGAGAGAGAGAAACAACCATTTTCAGTCAAATGTATAATGTATTAAGGTGTAGAAGAAATATTCAGCTCTATTAGGAATAGAAAAGTGCAACATTAGTTTCTGTTGCCACCCCTCCACAACACAGACTCAGAAAAGTTGCCTGATGCCACAGTGGTATTTGGCTGCTTTACTGGCTGCTACAGATTGAAAAGAGCCGCATCACAATCACAATCTGGAACAACATGACGCAGGATCATTGCTTTATCCTAAATATGGCTTGCTAACTTGTTTATTGTGTACATGCATTATGAGAAAGGCTAGCCACATGTATTCGTCTATTATATTGGCCATCCCTTAATAGCCCAAGATGCCATTGTCACTGGAATATTCTCTCCTGTAGGCAGGTGCAATTCATCT
>NC_022010.1:84449904-84461252 GCF_000317375.1 Microtus ochrogaster
CACTCTCTCCATACCTCTTCAATATAGTGCTTGAAGTTCTAGCAATAGCAATAAGACAACATAATGGGATCAAGGGGATTCGTATTGGAAAAGATAAAATTTTTTTATCCCAGCACTTCGGAGGCAGAGGCAGGTGAATCTCTGCGAGTTTAGGGCCAGACTGGTCTACAAGAGCTAGTTCCAGGACATACTTCAAAGCTACTAAAAAAAACCCAGTCTCGAGAAATAAAAAAAAAAAAATTAGATAGGATCAGATTGTTACATAAATCCATCCATGAAGAAATTCTTGACACAAGCCCCAAAATTATCAGCTTAAAGACTTTGTTACCTCTAAGTAAAATGTTGATATTTTATCATATTCCAGACTTACTAGACCCATCATTCAGCATGAGTAAAAATGTACAATTATGTCAGTCAGCACAATATTTATTAAAATGGACAAAGTTTCTTAATTTCAATGAGCAAATTCTCCATTATGTATACTATCCTTGAAAGTTTGCTTTGGAGTTATATAAGGAAATACTACTTTAAAAACTATTATAAAATTTCATATTATTTTTCTTTGACAATTCATTAAGAGTTAATGTATATGTCTTCATACATGAATGAATTTTTAACAGTCCTTTAACATTGAAAACTACTTGTGATGCTATATTGATCAATTGATATAAATTTACTTACATATGTTTAAATAACTATTGGATAAAATTATAAAGGAACAAACCAGTATTCTGAAGGCAGAGAGAAGCCTACAAAACAGTTTTGAAAAAGTTTTAACACATGATCGAATAGGTTCCATTAACATTTCCTATGCTGGTGACCATTTTATAATGCAATTTATTATATTATGATATGTTTCATATTGTTTTTAATTCAGAATTTCAAGATGAATACCTCCACAGAATTATACGATAGTTATCAATAAGCACTATAGCAAAGAATCAGTTTCATTGACAACTATAGGAAATTACTATGCTCCAGATAATTTGAGGTCCTGGGAAGGAAAATTCTTTATTTATATATATTTTTCATCATGTCTATATGTGTCTGTGTAAAGGTTTTGTGTAAATGTGCACGTGTGAGAGATATGTGTGCCCTTGTATATGTCTATCCAGGGTCAAACTTGGGTGTCTTTTTTATCATCATCTACCTTACTTTTGAGACAAGTTCTGTCCCTGAATCTAGAACTTGCTGTTTGACTAGATCACCAATTTACAGAGCCCTTTGTGTCTCCTCTTCATCAAAGCTAGGATCACAAGCCTACAATGCTTTCCTCAGTTCTGTGTGGTCACTAAGGATATGAACATAATCCCTCACGCTTACCCAGCAACCAGATTCCTACTGAGTCATCTCTCAAAGTCTAACATTTGTCATTTTAACAAGATATTTACCTGAAGATTCAAAAAAATATGTCATGGGTACATATTTTGAAAAGAAATGTCTAAATTCACAGAGTAAAACTGAATTTATCAGAATCCTAACAATAGTCCATAAGTTGTATGTCTTCCTTCACATTAAAGTTGTATGTTGGTACCTCATATTTGACAAGATTTTACGTTATTTCCATTTGGTCTGATGGTCATAAGTCAGCATTTTAAATTTGTAAGGTAATATAAAATATGTTCAATTTTATCTTTAAACATTTGACAGAGAAACAATGTGTAGGTTTTAATTTTTTTCCTTCATAGAAAAATTTCCAAGTAATTTTGGAAAACCTTTACTTCACATTTAACAATATGTCATCATTTTACTCGTACAGAACAGTGAGTCTGTATTTGCAGAACATTTTCAAGCCATGCGTGAGGCTCTGAGTAAATGCCTCAAAATATGCCAATTTGAAGGTAAAACACAAGTTTCGAACCAACTTGGTCTCAAGTTTGTTTTTACAATTATATTTGATACATAAAACCTACACTCCACTTTAGAACACATTAGGACCAAATTTCAAGAGGTGAACTGTGATAATTTTATAAGCTCTTATACCTCTGTTATTGTTTAATCAAATATTTTATAAAAGTATTTTAGTTTTGTCTTTAATTAGAAATATATTTTCCCTGAATGAGTATTAGATTAATCTTAGGCAAAAGAATTAAAAATCAATATTATCAACATAAGTCAATAAGTAAGACTTTGTTCTTGACCACTACAGACTTTGTTCTGGCTAACTACAGACCTCTCCCTCTTCTCTTCCAAACCCAATTCCTCTCATCTCACCCCCAGCTCTGTAGCAAACCACCTGCTCCAGTCTCCCCTCCTTTTATGCTGCCACCCCCAGAGATCACACAGATCTTCCCCTCCAACCTTTCCTGCCACAATTTATCCCA
Organism: Microtus ochrogaster; assembly: GCF_000317375.1. NCBI lineage: Eukaryota > Metazoa > Chordata > Mammalia > Rodentia > Cricetidae > Microtus > Microtus ochrogaster. The sequence continues at coordinate 84,452,229 of NC_022010.1, forward strand.
GACACCAATTCTGCCAGTCATTCTGTGGGAACTCACACGCCTCTCCAGCCAGAGAAGCAGGTAGACGAACTGCAGATCTTCACTTCTCCCTTCTCTTCTCCAAACTCCTGCTGCAGCCTCCCCTTCCTCTATGATCCTATCACCAGCAGATCAAGCAGCTCTTCCCCAACATTCCTCCAACTCTTCCTGTTATCCCACCCTGAAACTCCATGCAGCATTCCTTGGGAACTCAAAAGCCAGCCCTGCCAGACTAGCAAGTTGATTAGCCAGTGAAGCAGGGAGGCAATCTTCAGATCTTCACTCTGCCTCTTCTCCACATCTAATACCCCAGTCTCATCTACAGTTTTGCAGCAGATTACCTGCTGAGGCCTCTCCTCACTCTCTGTCTCTACTCCCAGGGTACTAAGCAGATCCTGGAGGAAACCCTTCTTTTCTCCTTTCAGTAGACTTCTGCAACCAATCTCCCAGTGCGTCCCCATTCCTAAGTGTTAGCTCCCAATACCTAAAAACACATTAAAACTGGTTCCCCCCAGTGGTCACAATAGGCAGAACCCAGATAAATTCCCTACCAGCCAACACACAGTCAACACACTCTTCTAAGAACCAGACAGGCAACAGAAACTAAAGCACAAAACACTCAAACAACAAAGACGAGACCAGATATCAGCAAATAGAATTTCAGTTGTCCCAAACCTAAAGCCTAGACTCCTGTATAAAAACACAATCAGTAATAGCCAGGGCAATATATCACCACAAGATGCCTAATGGCATTGTGCTATATTTATAGATCAGTGCCTTGCTTGTCATCATCAGAGAAACTTCATCCTGCTAGAGAGGGAAATAAATGTAGAGACCCACAGCCACACAATTAGCTGCAAGTGAGAAATCTCAAAACCCACTCCTCGGGGCTCAGGGAACTCTGTAGAAGGAGAAGCAACATAGTGTGTAAGAACCAGAGGAGATGGAGGACACTTAGAAACAAGGCCTTCTAAATACTCACCAAGACTGAGGCAACATGCACAGTGCCTACATAGGTCTACACCATAAATATCCTTGAGCTAAAAAAAAAAAATTGACACATGTCCCCATCCTTAAGGCCAAGCAATCTCCAACTGATAGCCACATAAAAATGTAAGTTTAGCCTGTTCCAAGGAATGCTCACTGGGGAAACAATTGACACATGTCCCCATCCTTAAGGCCAAGCAATCTCCAACTGATAGCCACAAAAAAATGTAAGTTTAGCTTGTTCCAAGGAATGCTCACTGGGGAAACAAAGTATTCTTTTTAATTTATGTTTTATTCTTCTTTCATATATTACGTTCTGACTGATGTTTCCCCACCCTCCACTCTACCCTGTCCTTTCCCTCACCCCATCTTGCCTCTCCCTTTCCCTCTCCTCCTTCGTTTCCATTAAGAAAAGAAAAGGCCTTCCAGGGATATAAATTGAACATGCATAACAAGTTGCAATAAGACTAGCAACATAACCTCATATCAAGGCAGGACAAGGCAATCCAGAAGAAAGAAAGGGATCTCAGGAGAAGGCAAAAGAGTTAGAGGCACCACCCAATCCCACAAGAACACAAAGTTACACAAAAATCACATATGTGCAAGGACCTAGCTCAGACGCAAACATGCCCCATGATCGATCTGTGAGTCCCTGTGAGTCCTTCTCTGTGTATTCTATAGGTCATAATCTCCTTGTGTCTATAAACCCCTCTGGTTCCTACAGTTCTTCCTCCCCATCTTCTGTAGGGTTTCCTGGGTTCTACGTAATATGTGGCTACAGGTCTATGCATCAGCATCTGCTCCCACCAGTTGCTGGATGAAGTCTCTCTGATGATGAGTATATGAGTATAGTGTAGTATAGTATCATTAGAAATCATTTCACTGATTTTTTTTTTGGCTAGTCATGTGTGCTTCACCCTAGGTCCCTGAGCTAAACAGCCTCTGTTTTCTGGCAATGTCAGACATGGGCTCCCTCTCACGGTATGGGTTTTAAGTTGGACCAGTCATTGGTTGGCCATTCCCACACATTCTGCACCACCATTACCTCAGCACATCTTGCAGGCAGGACAAATTGTAGGTCCAAAGTTTTGTGGTTGGACTGATGTCCCAGTCCCATCACTGGAAGCCTTACCTGGTTTCTGAAGTTGGGGATATTTCGAACTCTAGATTCCCCATTATTAAGAAGTTCTCCTAGGGTCACCCTTGCAGATTCCAGGGAGTTTCCACTGTACTAGGATTTCACATCTCCCCTGAAATGCCTCCCAAGTCAAATTATGTTTCCCAATACTGTCTTCTTCCTTCCTATCCCCTCCACGACCCCAAGAGCATGATGCCCCAGTCCTCCTGCAAAATCTATTCTACCTTTCTTCCAAGGAAGGGCCATTCATCTACACCTGAGCCCTCCTTGTTACTTAGCCTCTCTGGGTCTGTGGGTTGTAGCATGAGCATGAATATCATTTACTCTGCAGCTAATATCCACTTGAAAGTGAATGCATACCATGGTTGTCTTTCTGAATACAGATTACTTCACTCAGGATGATTTTTTTTTCTAGTTTCATTCATTTGCTTGCAAAGTTCATGTTGTTACTTTTTTTTTAATGGCTGAGTTACTACGTTGTGTAAATGTATCACATTTTATCTATACTTTCTTTTGTTGAGGTCCATCTAGGTTGTTTCCAGCTTCTGGTTATTATGAATAAACTGCTAGGAACATAATCAAGAAAGTATACTTGTGGTAGAATGGAACATCCTTTGGATATATGCCCATGAGTGGTACAGCTGAGTCTTGAGGTAAATTGATTTCCAGTTTTCTGAGGAACTGTCATATTGATTTCTATAATGACTGTACAAGTTTTCACTCCCATGAAGTTTGTATTTCCCTTTCTCCACATCCTCTCCAGCGTCAGCATAATCTGTCACTCATGTTTCTTATCTTAGCCATTCTGACTGGTGTAAGATAGAATCTCAAAGTCATTTGATTTGTATTTCCCTGAAGGCTAGGGATGATGAACATGTCTGTAAGTGTTTCTCAGCCATTTGAGATTCCTCTGTTGAGATTTCTATTTATATCTGTATCCCATTTTTAATTAAATTACTTGGTTTGTTGATATCTGGTTTTGGTTTAGTTATTTACATATTGTGAATATTGGCCTTCTGTAAGGTGTGGAGTTGGTCAAAATCATTTCCCATTCTGTAGTCTGTTATTTTGTCCTGTTGACTTTGCCCCTTTTCTTACAGAAGATTTTCAGTTTCAGGAGGTTCCATTCACTATTGTTGATCTTAGGGACTAATTGTTGGTGTTCTGTTCAAGAAGTTGTCTCCTGTGCCAATGGATTCAAGGCAATTCCCCCACTTTCTCTTCTATTAGGTTTATCATATCTGATTATATATTGAGTTCTTTGATCAACTGACTTGGACTTGGGTTTTATGCAGGGTGATAGATATGGATCTATCTGCATTCTCCTACATGCAGGAAGATAGGAAAGCACTATTTGTTAAAGATTTTTTTTTCTTTTTCCATTGTGTATTTCTTGCTTCTTTATCAAAAATCAGATGTCCATAGGGGTGTGGATTTATGTCTGGGTCTTTGATTCTATTTCAAAATTCAACCTGTTAGTTTTTATGCCTATGTCAGGCTGCTTTTATGACTATCAGGAATGGTGATACTTCTGGTAGTTCTTTTGTTTCACAGATTGTTTTAGTTTTTCTGGGTTTTTTTTTTGTTTTTATATATAAAATTGAGTATTGTCCATTCAAGTCCTGTAAAGAATCATGTTGTAATTTTCATGGAGATTGCATTGAATCTGTAGGTTGATTTTGTTATGATGGCCATTTTTACTATATTAATTCCACTGACACTTGAGTATGGGAGATATTTCCACCCTCTGATATCTTCTTAAATTTATTTCTTTAAAGACTTGAAGTTTTTGTTATAGAAGTCTTTCACTTGCTTGGTTATATTTACTGCAAGATATTTTCTATTATTTGTGGCTATTGTAAAGGATGTTATTTCTCTGATTTCGTTTTCAGTCCCTTTGTCATTTGTATATAGGAGGATGCTGATTTTTTTTTAGTTAATTTGTATTCAGCCACTTCACTGAAGGTGTTCATCAACTATAGAAATTCCCTGGTAGAATATTGAAATCAATTATGTATATTATTATTTCATATTCATACAAATTATACTTTAATTTCTTCTTTCCAATTTGTTTCCTTTTTATCTCCTTCAATTGTCTCATTGCTCTAGCTAGAAATTCAAGTGATATATTGAATAGAAATAGAGAAATTGGACAGCCTTATTTTATTCCTGATTTTGGTGGAACTGCTTTAAGTTTTTCTCCATTTAATTTGATGTTAGCTACAGGCTTGTTATTAATTTTCTTTGTGATACTTACATATGTTCCCTATAACTCCACTATCTTTGAGACTTTTATTAGGCAATGTGTTGTGTTTTTTGTCAAAGTCTTTCAACATTGATTGAGATGATCCTGTAATTTTTTTCTTTAAGTTTGTTTATATGTTGGGTTACATTGGCATGCAGGTTCCCCAACTGATAGTCCAGAGTCTATGAGCTTCTACTAGCTCAGTTCAGCTTTCTATGTGGCTTTCTCCCCATCCTGATCTGGACCCCTCTTCTCATTGATCCATCCTCTTTCTCTTCAGTGAAATCCAGGTAGCTCCTACATCTTTAATTGACCCATATTTCTATCTATAGTCTGCCACATGACTCAATACCTTATCTCAGTATGGCTGCTCATCTCCTATTCCTCTGCATCTCTCCAATGACCCCCAAAAGAAACAAGGACAAAAATACCTTGTATATGCAGTACCAGGCCTGAGCCAGCCCTCAGCATCAGTGCATACTAGACCACCTCGCTTCCACCATCAATAAACAAGGTAAAAACCAAATAAGGACAAAGTCTGGGACTTGTTCAGGCCTGCCTACATTTGGAAAGCTGTAGACCTCATCAGACCCTAACCCAGCATTGTCTCAGTCTGAAATCCTGCCTAGTCATTGTCCAGTCCGCTCTTTATTAACCAATGAGAGTAATACATAGTTATTGTAAACAACAGGATTATTCCACAGCAATTAGTCAATTTTGAAGAGAGTTCCATGAGGTCCTGAGAAAAAGGGATATTCTTTTCTGTTTGGGTAAAATATTCTTCAGATATTTGTTAGGTATATTTTGTTCTTAACATCTGTTAGCTCCAGCATTTCTCTGCTTAGTTTTCTGTCTGGATGTTCTGTTTGTTAGTGAGATTGAGGTAATGAAGTTTCCAACTATCAGTGTGTGAGGATTGTTGTATGGTTTAAACTTTAGTAATGTTTCTTTTACAAATGTGGGTACCGTTGTTTGGGGTATAGATGCTAACAATTGAAATGACTTCTTGGTAGTTTTTCCTTTGATGAGTATAAAGTATATTGTTCCTTATCTTTTTTGACTAATTTTGGTTTGAAGTCTATTTTGTTAGATATCAGAATGACTATACCTGCTTGTTTCTTCAGTGTTTGGTTGGAAAAGTCATTTTCCAACACTTTACTCTTAAATAATGTCTATCTTTGATGTTGAGGTGTGCTTCTTGTATGTGTTAGGAAAATGGATCCTGTTTTCAAATCAGTTCTGTTAGTCCATTTCTTTTTATTGGGAAACTGAGTCTATTGATATTAAGAGATATTAATGACCAATTATTGTTAATTCATGTTATTTGGTTTTTATTGCTGGTTGTTATGTGTATCTGTGGAGGGTGTGCTTCCCTTTGTGGGATTTACTAAAGTGAGATTATTTAGTTTCTGTAATTTCTTGGGTACCTTGGGTTAGAGTTTTCTTTATAGTATCTTCTGCAGAGCTGAATTTGTAGGTAGATTCTGTTTGAATTTGACTTTGTCATAGAATACCTAGCTTCCACCATCTATGGTGATTGAAAATTTTGCTAGCATAGTGATATTTCCTGGCATTTGTGGTCTCTTAGTCTTCATGACAACAGTCAAGACCCTTCTGGCTTTTGGAGTCTCAACTGAAAAGTTGAGTGTAATTCTAATAGGTCTATCTTTATATATCACTTTTTCTTTTTCTGATGTAACTCTTAATAATCTTTTGTTCTGTCTTAGTGTTTTGATTATAATGTGAGGAGGGGACTTTCTTTTCTGGTCCCTTCTATTTGGTGTTCTGTATTGTTCTTGCACCTTTATAGACATATCCTTGTTTAGATTTGGAAGTTTTTCTTCTTCTGTCTTGTTGAAAATATTTTCTGGCCTTTGAACTGGGATTTTTCTCCTCCTTCTAATCCTATTACTCTAAGATTTGGTCTTTTCATAGTATCCCAAATTTTCTGGATTTATTATGTCAAAATTATTTTTTTTAGATTTAGCTTTTTTCTTTGCCCAGCATATATATTTCTTCTGTTGTGTCTTAAATACCTAAGAGTCTCTTTTTCATTTCTTGTATTCTGTTGGTGGTGCTTAAATCTATAGTCTCCATTTGCTCATTCATTTTTTTCCATTTCCAGAGTTCACTTGGTTTGTTTTTCCTCCATTGCTTCTAATTTCATTTTCAGGTCTTAAACAGTTTTATTCATTTCCTTCAACTATCTGTTTTTTTTTTCTTGTCTTTCTTTCAGAGATTTATTCATTTCCTATAATTTGTGTGTGTTTTCCTAGATTTCTTTAAGGTATTTATTTATATCCTTTTAAAGGATTTATCATCCTCATAAAATTAGCTTTAAGGTCTTTTTCTCATGCTTCAGCTATGTTTTAATTTTCAGTACTTGTGGTAGTAAGAAGTTTGGTTCCAGTGGTGACATATTGCCCTGACTGTTGTTCGTTACATTCTTCTGCTGGCATCTAGGCATCTGGGATAGGGTGGTTATAGCTCTAAGTACTGATTTCTGAGTTTGTCTTTGTTGGATGGATACTTTCTTCCTTGGTTTATGTTTCCTGTCTGGTCTTCTGGTCTGTGTGCCCTAAGTTTTGGCAACCAGAATGGCCTTTGGTTCAACAGTGAATCTCTACTTAAGTTCCTCTATGTGTTTGTTTTTCTGGCTGGTGAGGCCTGTACCTAACCAGGGAATGCCCCAAAACAAACTGCTCATAAGGCAGGCTGCATGCCCAGCAGTAGATGGCCAACAGAACATGAACTTTATGGCATCTTTGGAGGTTCTTTTATTTATAATGTCATTGTCATCTCAGGTTTTTTGTTTTTTTGTTTTTTATCATGTTTCTTTTATTTTTATTATATATACATTTTATAATGTATATATATATAATTAAGAGAACAATATATAAATTATATGTATTTTTCTTCTTTTCTACCCTATAAGTTCTTTGTGCATATATTATCAACTTAGTTAGAGTTTCTTTGGCTATGATGAAACACTATAGCCAAAGTCAAGTTGTGAAGGAAAGAGTATTTTTGACTTATTGCTCAACATCATAGTTTATCATTGAAGAAGCCAGGACAGGAATACAAGCAGGTCAAGAACCTGGAGGCAGCTGATGCAGAAACCATAGGGATAAGATTTACTGTCTTGCTCATCACGGCTTATTCAACCTGCCATTTTACTTTTATAGAACTTAAGACAACTAGCCCAGGATAGTATAATCATAATGATATGGATGCTCAACTATTAATCATTAAATAAGAAAAAGCCCCACAGTTAGATTTTATAAGCATTTCTGAGGTTTCCTTCTCTAAGATGACTGTATCAAGTTGATATAAAACTAGTCATGGCAATTATAACTTTCAGTTTTGTGTTTTAAAGAAATTTCTGGCTGTGGACATAAGCAGGCCTCTATGTCTCTATGTTTCTTGTGGCTTTGATGTCCTCTTTTCCTACTACAGATTTGTTTTGGTCTCTTTCAGTGTGTTAGTTTTTGCTTCAGCTTATCAGCTTATTTTATTTCTCTCATTTTTAAGCATATTTGTCCTTTAATGAGACACAGAAAGGGGATAGAACCAGATGGGAGGGGATATGTGGTCACACTTGTAGAAGTAAAAGTAGGGAAATTGAAATTAGGAATGCATTATATGAGGAAAAACATCTATTTTCAATAAAAAGAAAAATATTTTGTTCTGCAATCATCGATACTTCAGATAGTTGCTCTTGGGCCTATAAAACTAATTATTTATTTCTCTGTATACATTTATATATACTTTTAGGAACTGTATATCTTGGAAACTCAAAAAAAATTGAGGCAAGTTCGATTTCTTTATGAGAAGCACACAATGCCTTCAATAACCCTTCACTAATGTTTCTTTGAAAATCAAGCAAACAAAGGAACATGCTTAAAGATACCACGACTACAATGGTGACATAAAGTTAGAGAGGAATTGCCAGTTTTCATTAAAGTCTTAATATGTTTCTCTGTGTTCTTATTGTTGAGAGAAAAGATGTAATTGTCAGAGTTCAATGTATTCCTCCTAGATCTGGGGCCGGAATGAGAAGCAAAGGATAGAGTGTTTAACATATTAAGCTACCTTTGTGAGACTAGAAAGGAAACTGGTTGTGGATTATTAGTTCTTGCCTATAAACACTCAAGAGTGCAGCTTTCTGAAAGCAATTGATATTAGTGGGATCCATGCAACAGTAGAATAACAAATGGGTGTCACTGGAGCTTTTAATTCTCATTATGCAGTTTAATCGTTAAGGGTTATTTGATATAATTCTTATTGATGAGAATCTTTAAAGCTTGGCTGCATCAAGAATTTGCTTATTGAATTGTTTTGCTCTATCTTAGGCCAATTTAGTTGTCTGCTTTGATACACAAAAATAAAAATTTGTCACATAGTATGACTTTCTTTTCAATTCCTTTCGAACTGTCAGTATCCATGCAAGCTCAAAGGACGTATGTCTTTAAAATTAATTATAATTAATAATTTTTGCATGCTATCTTGAGAGTGAAGAATTCATTTGCTTTGGTGTTATATAAGATTTGATGTGGGAGTGTCATATATCAATCTGTTGATTTCATTGGTTAAGGAATAAAGAAACTGCCTAGGCCCCTTGATAGGCCAACCCTTA
>NC_022010.1:84462445-84485222 GCF_000317375.1 Microtus ochrogaster
CTCCCGCCTGCACCTGGGCAGACGGTAGGGTAGAATCAGGCTGCAATATAGTAAAATGCATTTTAGAAACAGCCAGTTTTCAGTTAACATACCTCTGGTCTCCCTGCTTTGCAACAACTGTGATTTTAGCAAAAGAATCTTAAAGGGAAAGTCAGTATGAGAACAGGAAGTGATCATATTACAGAAACTGCTTAATTATAGCAATGATTAATGTGAAAAGACCAAGGTCAGTCAGAATTAACCTCTTCAAACTAATCTCTCTTCCTCCCTTCTGTTTTGTTCTTTATACTTCCTTAATTCACTCTGGCAAGTTTTTCTGCCTTCATCAAGTTACCAAAATGATTCTGTTCTCTTAATGTATTTCTGAGGATGAACATACTCTGGACGTCTAATGTGTATCAGCCCTTTTCTTTTTGAACTTAATTTTTTTGAACAGCATTTTGTTTACTATTTCCACATTTGTCTGTCAAGCATATATATTTTTTTGCCCTTGCCACTCCATATGCAAACAAATATATATGAATGTATTATCTTCAGCATTTCCAATCATTCAGCTATGACAAAAGCATCTACTCAAAATTCCAAATTCAGTTTAATCTGCTTAATAATATAATTAACAAAAATCTGAAAATTAAATTATGAAGATCCAAATATATGCAAATTTTCTCTCAAAATGTTTTTATAAATACATCTGTATGTAATACACACTTAAAATTAATATTAAAAGTTTTACTTTAACAAATTTTAATGATTTATATGACTCTACCAATTTAATCCAGTACATTCTGCTTTTTTTTTTTTTTTTTTTTTTTTTTTTTTTTTTTTGGTTTTTCGAGACAGGGTTTCTCTGTGGCTTTGGAGCCTGTCCTGGAACTAGCTCTGTAGACCAGGCTGGTCTCGAACTCACAGAGATCCGCCTGCCTCTGCCTCCCTAGTGCTGAGATTAAAGGTGTGCCCCACCATCGCCCGGCCTCTAGTACATTCTTATTGTACCTTCTTTTACCAGCTCAAAGTTAACTTGAGACTATCAGCACATAGGTTCAGCTATAAAGTTAATTAGTTATTTTTTGGTTGTGCTGTCCCCATTCATTTACAATGTCAATTTTTGCCTTTAGAGAAAAAATAGGTATGCCCTGGGATAGAAGAAAACTCTCAGACTGAGAGTCAGTAGATGATGTCAGATCACAGATCCCCAAATTACCTCTTTCTCCCAGATAGAGGGACATGATCCACTATTGTGTTCTTACTCCTGTTTCTTTCCTGCTCTCACTCATCTCTCACTCCCTCTTTTTGCAGAGTTCAAAAGAAATTACACTGTACTGTACTCCTTGAATGGAAATCTTGAGATCCTGCTATGTACCTAAACCAGGCCAAGATAAATCACATGATATGGCTTGCCCCACCCCATCCCACTGAAACTTAGTGAGTAAAAAATCCCCTTTTTTTCTCCAGATTGCAAGAGAACTGCTCTCTCCTTTCCCTTCAAGCTGTCTATGGTCAAAGTGATGATATGCTTTCTGATATTCCTGGAACTGCAGGTCCCATTGTTCCCTTCTGGGTCCCCCATCAGTCACACTGTAAATGCTCTCTCCAATGAAGCTCTTATACCTGAAGGTCTGCTCTCCCAATAAAGTTTATATAAACAGAAATCTTGTGTCATATCCTTTCCAGGAACTGACATTTTAAATTTTGACAGATGGGTATGATCATGTTAGCTTCAATGGCTGTTACTTTTTGGTCTTTGAACACTGAACTTCTGAGAAACTTAAAGTATCTGAATTCTGAAAATCATAGACTTCTTATGAAGACCAAATAAAACCACATACATGAAAATGTAATGGTAAACCCTGAGTTCTTCTTAAATATTGCTAATTAATTTTTATTATCATTATAATAACTTACAGGAAAACGTAAGTATCCTGGCCTTTCTGAGTACAAACTCTGGCCCCGTATAAAAGCACAATATAGCTCCTAACAAGTAAGGATCAAATAATGTTTTTCTCTTGGTGTTGAGTTTTCTGCTCTCAAAACTTAAATAGAATTAAATACCTGTATTTTGTGCATGCAGATGTGCCTAAAAATGAGAGCATAACTGGAGGACCATGTTTCTGAAAAGCATAAGAAAGTCTTTGATAATTAAGATGAATATGTCTAATACATTAAGACATGTTCAGCATCCAATAAACATGGCATTAACAGTTATCAAAGCTAGCATTTAGTAAGTGTTCATTCACATGAAGGTACTGGGAAGTCCTTTCATACACACACACACACACATACACACACACGTATGTATTCTGTCATTTAATCTTCATTCTATACCATGGAAATATATGGTATTATTATATATCACGTGTTATATTAACTTTTCCAGGGGAGACTAACACTGATCTATTCAGCATATATAGAGCATAATTGCAGACATAAGCACAATTCCACCAAAAGCAACTTAGTGTATCAGTGAGTTCATTGAGCCTATTTGAAAGCACATATTTAATGTTACATTCAAGAGATCATGAGACCCTTCCTAATTAAGTTCATCATGGTAATGTCCCATACCCTATTTGTGGACAGGTCCATAGAAGTGATACCACTGAGTCCTACTTATGGTTAAATTCCTAGTTCTTATATTTTAGTGTCTTTAAAACTACTTGAAGCTTGAGGAGGGCAACAGGGTTCAAGGATCAGACTTGCAGGTGAAGGAAGTGTGACCCTGACCTTCACCTCCCTTCTTTCACTATGAAATGTCAATAGTTTCATAGCACTATCATGCTCAATTGATTTCTACGGGTACAAATCTAAGGTAATCTATACTCCAAGGTGACAATGAAGTGAACATGTTGTACCTGGAGTAAAAACACTTTTCTAGAACTAAATCCACTCACTTTTTTGTGTTAATTCACTTTATTTGATGGTATTAACTTAATTTAATGATTGCAATGCTGCAACTTTCAAAGATTAAGCTATTTGCTCAAGGTCTTAAAGAAAAGCTTAAAGTCTAATTATGTTGGCCCTCAAGTCTTCTCTTACATCTAGAGTTAAACAAATGAGGGTTTACCAAGCACACACACATACATACATGAGAAAGAGATAGCTAGACACACAGGAAGACAGAGACAGACCTCAGTAAGTGGTTCCCTTTTGAAAGAAGTTTTTGAAGGGATTGGAAAGCATGGTGACAATTTCCAAGAACTGAAGAGTAACAAGAGGCAGCCAAGCTGAAAGTCAAGGCATTTGCCACAATGAGAGATATGAAAAAATCAATAGAGAGAGTTATCCCTTTCTGACTTAAAGTCCAGCATGCTTAGCAATGGAAGTAAGAAATCGCCTATGTCAGAAAGGGAAGTGCACTTCAGAGAAAGTATGGGAAAGCTGGAGAGTCAGAAATGCATGAATAATTTTTTGAACAATATACAAGTGAAAAAGAAAGAAGACAAGGGAAACACTAGTTTGAGTTAGAACTCAGAAAAGTGGGCAACCTTAGCAGTGCTGGGAAAGTTTTGTTAAGGGGTTGCTCTGGGAGAAGAGCTGTTAGAAAGCACTAGTATGTTATCTCAGACCAAAAGTTGTATGACAGACCAAAATAAAATTCCACCTAAGGTCAACTTGTTGAGCCAATGAGTTTATTAAACTTTTTTACACGAACAGGTGAGGGTTACTTTCAAAGGATTATGTGACTCCCCCAGAGTGGTAATTATTCTTCCCACCTCCTTCATTTCTTCAAGTAAGTTGAGATTTATTATCTCTCAGTCTTCTGTCCAACTGAATAGCAGACCCTTTTGGATTAACCCTTAATGTTAATGTGCTAGTTTTCTGAGCCAACCAGAATGCCATGCCCCCATCCAGAGCCAAGGGTAGAACATAGATTCTATTGTTTTAACCAGAAGAAATCAGCTTTCTCTTTATGATAAAGGGCTTTACCAATGCCCTCACATCCACATCCAAAACTGAACATGAGGCCTGGGTCCATCATCAAATGTCTCTAAGTCTGCTTTTCCTTATAACAAATATGTCCACATAGAACATAGCTACATTTCAGAAAATATCTGCTTTCCAGGTCAAATGATTCTTATTATAAAAATAACAAATGGGAATTGTTATGACATAAAATTTTGTTTTTGCATCTCTATTTTTGTTGGGAGCAGTGAGACCCCAGATCCTGAATTTCTTGTAATCCCTGATCTGAGTGCCTACAGCTGCTCTGAGGACAAGACCTTCAAGAGTTCCTGATGGCAGGAGAGTGGTTTCTGGTTGGTTTGGCTGGAGCGTGGCTATCTCTATATAATATGCCCCTGAACACAATAAAGGGGACATTCTTGGGGATTTCAAGGATGACCCGTGTTGCTGTCTCTCTGTCTGTGTGTGTCTGTGTATTTCAACATCCTGCCTCTTGCCCGAAGCTCGTGAACTGGGTGCCAGCAAACAGAGCACAGACACAGAGGAGCGGTGCACAGCATGTTTTAATTGGTTCCCAAAAATAGCAGAGAGATAGGAGCAAAATTGAAATAATATATGCAATATTAATATATTATATCAATTGATATTTACATATATAAAATGCTTTATTGATACAGAAAGGTTTGAAGTCAACTGTAACTTAGTTAACTATAACATATAAAGAACTGAGTTTAATACCCAATAGAGCAGGGACACATGGAGAAAAAGGGAAAAAAAGAAAGAAAGGAAGGAAGAAAGAAAGAGAACAGAAAGAAAGAAAGAAAGAAAGAAAGAAAGAAAGAAAGAAAGAAAGAAAGGAAGGAAGAAAGAAAGAAAGATTCTTTAAGAAAATAGCTATATGACATGAGCAAGAAAATTTTAAAATTTTAGCAAGTTTTTAGTATACTAATTTTATTATACTAAACTCCTTTAAAATTCATATTCATAGAGAAAATATTTAAAATTTTTAAGGTATTGTTCCAGATTTTCAGCTCTATTTAAATGGCATTCCAATTCTTCACCTTTTATTCAATATTGAGAAAACTGGGACTGCATTCCAGATGTTCATGAAAACAACAGAGAACTTGCTGCAAGTGCAGTTTTTGAATTTGATCAGCAGGCTATTTCTAATGGAAGACTTTGCTCACTTTATGCGATGTTTATATCTAATGAATTTACCTTAATTGTTCTAGTGTTAATAAAAACTCAGGAATATTATATTCAGATTAAAAATCCTACTAAATCCTAGGAATAGTGGAGTGACAATCCACTGGCCTTACTCTCCATGTTTTCCAGATCCAAATAACCAAGAACTCCCCACCACGCAAGTCCCTCCTTCTTTTTTCCCTGTTCTTCACTACCTGACTTTCTCACCCCTACAACATCTCTGTGGCTAGTTCTGGTCAGCCAATCACTGATTCCATCCTTTGATTCAAGGTGTCTTTACTGGCATAGTGGAGTGACAGTGTAAACAATTCTCCCACAGTATGTATCTTTTAGTTTTGTTTGATGCCTGTATCTAAGGAATTCTAAAAACTTGTTTGGAAATTCTCTATGGTATAAAATTAGGTAGGGGTAAAGATATAGTCTAACCAAAAACTGCCATAAGTTCTTCAACTCTAGAGCCTGAAGGACATGAGGACTTTCTGAGCTCCCAACAACTCCTTTGTGCTTCGTTATCTCTCAGGCTTCCATGCCCATTTCATAAATACAGCATGTAGTCACTGAGCAACATGCTAAATGTTATGGTCATTTATTGGAATTCAGTCAAGTAAAAAGAGGGGTCTAGAAGAAAGATAGGCAATGCAGTAATGTACAGAACCCTTTGCTTCTTACAACTAACTCTAACTTGCTATACCTACTGGTCTCAGCACTTCTCTTGAGCACATAAAGCTGAGTTATGGATCTTGGTGCTTTTGAGTTTATCTTTCATTTTAACATGCATGTATTCCAGACACACAGGTGACGTGTTTTCTCATATCTCTTTTTACTTATTTTTAAATAAGTAAAAACTTTACTTTTAAATATTGTCTTGTCTTTGAATTTCCAGTACTTCCCATATTATTTCTGTACTTCTTATTATATTCTTTTGTTTTAACAATCCTAAGTACACTTGTGCATATTATCTACTAAATTTTTTCTAATACACTGTATAAATCTTGACTTTTTCCATTATAACTCAAACTGTACTAAGGCAGAAAATAATTCTTATTTTATTTTGAGCTATATATAATGAGCATTCAAAGGCCCCAGGACTTCTTAGAATTTAATAAATATGTAATGAATGAAACATATTACCTTTCAGAACACAAAGAAAAGAATTTGAGTGAATCATATGTTCTTTTCTGTAACAGGAAGAACAGGTTGCTTGTTGTCCTGGCTGCCCGGCTATCTTACACCCAAAATAATCACACAGAAACTGTATTCATTTAAACACTACCTGGCCCATTAGCTCTAACTTCTTATTGGCTAATTCTTATATCTTAATTTAACCCATTTCTGTTCATCTGTGTATTGCCACATGACTGTGACTTACTGGCAAAATTCTAACCAGCATCTGTCTCAGGCAGGAGATCCATGGCATCTGCCACTCTGCCCTTCTTCCCAGCATTCCGTTCTGTTTTCTTGCCTACCTAAGTTCTGCCCTATCAGGCCAAGCAGTTTCTTTATTTATTAACCAATGAAAACAACACACAAACAGAAGGACCTCCTACACCACTTTTCTGAAAATTAGGAACTACACTTAATGAGCCAACTTTCTTTGCTGAATACAGATGTAAGCGTCTGTGATATTCACTTTATCATTTCTGTTTTCCTTAATTTGTATCTTAAGTACAGACTTGAGAGCAGGAAGTTGCAAATATAATCAGAATCCTAGAATTTTAACAATTATCAAATTATCCCACACTTCAAAAGTGATTTCTCAAATTTCTCTGTTACCCAACGCCTTGAGTGTTACCAAAATATTTTATAAATATATACAGTTAAGTTAATGATCATAAGCTGTAAAGGTATTGAATCTGAAGTCTGTATAGTTGATTTGAACTGATGGCTGCAACAAAGTCTCCTCAGAAAAGTCATTTTGTCGCTCTAGATTGTAAATGACTCATGTAGGAACTATAAAAGAAGCCAGGGATCAAGTAATACCTTCCTGTTTAAGATGTGTTGAATGCATATGCCTTAATCATAAGCATAACTGAAATTCTGTATGTCTCACTTAAAAACAGAAAGAAGGCTTAATTTAAAGCAAGAGAGTTTAGCATGTTTTTGCAAGGTCTATATTAGCATTGAGAATCACATATCCATGCTGTTTCTGTTGTTTATTCTTGTTTGACTTATTTTCATAAAAATGGACATAAACTTAAAGTACTTTTGTGAATCACAGTTTAAGACTTTCCCTTGTAGAAATTATATAATGATTAACAACATTGTGAAGCAGAAATTTGAAGCAGGATATTGGCAATGGCATTCGATATGACATTCTACTTTCATTTAGAACCCGCCTTCTTCCCGTTCTGAACAATGTTCCCAATGTAATTGACAAAACCAAGAGTCATATGCTCATTGTTGAAAAGAAAACAAATGAATGCAACAACTGTAACCTAAAAATACTGCTAACTAGTTATGGAAAACTAAAATCATTGTCATGGTTTCTATTAAGTCTGACTCACTGTTACAGATGTCTAAGGAATGTGGGAGTCAAAGAGACAATGTGTTTATTTCTACTTTTTGAGACCCCAGGTGTCATTTCTGACTTTTGTATCTGATTTTTCTTGCCAATTAATCACTCTCATGCTGTTTTATAACATATTTTCCACTCGTTTGCACAGTTAAGTCAATAAATAAAGGAGGAAGAGGGCGAGCTCTAAATGTTTATCTGCTGTTGAACTCAGCCTAACAATTTACATAGAGTATTTCAAGAGGGGAAGTAAATTAACTCATAATACACATTTTAAACTTTTTTTTTTAATTTTGTTTGCTAGTTCCGCTTTTCTGAGACAGGTACTCTCTATGTAGAGTTGGGTGTCCTGGAACTCATTATAAAGACTGGGCTGGCCAGAGGCTCTCAGAGATCCTCCTGCCACTACCTCTCAAGTGCTAGCATTAAAGGGGTGTGCCAGTACACATAGCCCATGTTAAACCTTTCTAAGAAGACATTTTTTGTTGAACCTAGGGAATGCATTCTGGTAAATATCACCAACAGTCTTATATGCTGTACGTTAAAGACAACTGGCAAAAAAGTTACAGTTCTTTTAATAATGGCTATCAGTTTATATCTATGGCCAATTAATGCAATCAAATATAACGTACCAACACACTGTTGCTATAGAGAGGGGCTTGGTGCTTTAGAGGAAGTCAGAATCAGCTATTAAATGAACTCACTATTTCCAAGTGCTTTCTCAACTCTCCAATTCTGTACGTTAATGCTAGTAAGGCTCAAGTTTATAACTTTCTATCAAGTTCCTAGGCAATGCTACTGCTGCTGCTGACCCAGGGAACCAAGTTTGGTTATAAACAATTTGAATTATACAATTATGGCTCTCAACAGGCCTCAAAGGCATTTAATCCATTTCTCTAATTCAAATTTTAATCATCCCTGAAGGCTAAATTCATTATTAAACTTGAACAACGAACACGTGTCAGACATCATTTTGGATGCTCGTGATGCACTGGGTAGATAATATCCCTCAAGGGGTCTGTGACATGATTGGGAATGGCACATGGCAAGGTACTTATTATGCATTGTTTCCATAGAAGAATGCACACAGCCATTGAAACTGCTCACAGATGCTGACGACTTGACGAAAACTCTTAAAAAGCAGAGTAACGTGGCTGAGCTTAGATTCTTCAATGCCTCAGACTTGCCTGACAGGAAGCAATGAAGTGAGCTAGTAAATGATTGCAGTAACTCAAGATTCAGACAGGAATGGCTCTTCAAACACACCACCTTTCCACAGCCTCCCTTAGGTGAAAATATAAATGCCTTTAAATGCAGGGTGTGGGAGGATTGATTGGCAAACTTTTAATGTTGTTTAACATTTTCTTTTTGCTTTTATTTCCTACATTAATATTCTTAAAACCTCAAAATATCTAACAAATGTACCCTGTAGGGGATGGATTAAACAGACCCATATTTCTACATTGTATGACAGGGAAAATTCTGAACGACCTGGCAAGGCACAATTTGTACCTGCCACACAGAAGGTGGTTGCCTAGCCCTTTGATAGTGAGACAAACTGATGCCATCCTAAACAAAGATTCAGGATATGCTAATGTCACTCTGCTCCTTCTATTGTAATTTAGGTGGTTGCCTGGGGAAGAGGTGTTTTTCAGTTTATGTGACATTGAAGGCATACAGAGCAGGCACAGATATAAAGACATGACAAAATGGGCATGAAAATGTATGGACTTGCCTACTGTAATCCTCCCCACTACCTAGGAAACAGAAAGCTAATGAATTGCCCTCTCAGTTTATATTTTGGTATAAAAGCTGTTTGGAAAATAAACGCGGGTGGATTTTCAGGATGTGAACTCAGGATTTCATGAGGGATCCCTGAAAATTCCCTCCCGATAAAGTCATATGAGTTGTGTCTTTATTCCCACACCTCCCCTCTGGAATGAGAAATAATTTATGTCAGGGCTAGATCCCAATAGTACCCTGTCAAAATCAAACTTATGGTAGTGTCCCTTGTCTCTAAACTTGCTCTTTATCCTGAGACAGACCTTTGTCACCGCCCCTCCCCTTAGGTGACCATGATGCTTTCATCAGTTGACAGTGGCCTTTACTTATGCTGCCCTTTACCCCAGTTTTGTACATGCATTCAGCTCTACCTGTGTGTCACAATAGAGGCTGCTTCCTGAAAACAGAGATTAGAATATTGATCAGATTATTTATATCAAATCCAAGCCCATAATATATAAATACAGTGATAAATCAGTGAGGGAAGGGAATAAGAGTTTATAAAGAAGACAAAAAGAAAAAGGAAGAGGCAGAGATATGTGAAAAAAAAAGAGAAATTTAAATAACATGAAGCCTAATAGAAAAAAATGGAGAGACATGATAATAAATATCTTTTATTCCAAAACCCCAGCACACTTGGTATTTCTTTCTTTGATTTTAAGGCCAGCCTGGTCTTCCTTGTATGTCCCAGAATAACTTGATCTGCACAATGAGATCTAAAAATATTAATGGTTTTGTGGAGGTTCTTGCATAGCAATACTTCCCTTTGCCCCTTAATTTCATGTTCTTAGCAACAAGTATGCTCTAAACCTATACAGATTTATTGGTTAAAAATGTTATGTAGCAATAATGAATTAAATTGGAAAATATGTATTTTTCAAAAGAAGACATGAACATGAATGATAGATCTGTTAAACAATGCTTGAAAACATTCCATAAAGGAACAGCAAATCAAAATCATATCTTCTCAGTGAGAATTACTAGTATCAAAATATATTTAATGATACAAATGCTGAAAAGGATGTGGGAATAGGGCAACTTACCCACTATTTCTTGGCAGATAAATCATCAAAAATATATGGAAATCTTGTCAGAAGTTTCTCAACATATTAAAATATATCTACTTTTTATTGAAAATGTTTTCATACAATATAGCCTCATTAGAGTTCCCTATCTCTACTCTGTCCAATTCTTCCCCCCTGTCTCCCATTCACATCCAACTGCTGTAGTAATAGGAACAGCGGGGCTGCATCCCAGGCACCCGGCCGCCCACATGGCTAGCTTTACCAGAAATAATTACACGGACACTGTATTCTTTTAAGCACTGCTTGGCCCATTTCTATCTAGCCTCTTCTAGGCTAACTCTCGCACCTGGACTATCCCATCTCTAATAATCTGCTGTAGCCCACAAGGTGGCTTACCAGGGAGATTCTAGCCTATGTCCATCCTGGGTCGGAGCTTCATCACGTGTGCCTCAGAGAGCAGAGCTATCCCTGCCTCTGCCCAGGAGCATCGTGTCTCTCTGAGGCGTCTCTGCTCCAGAGCGCAGAGCTGTCGAGTCTGAGCTCACTTCCTCTTCCTCCCAGCATTCTGTTCTGTTTACTCCTCCAGCCTATGTTTTAATCTATCAGGACAAGCAGCTTCTTTATTTCATTAACCAATGACCTTCCTCCAAACTGCTTTCTGTCTCTCATTTCAAAACAAACAGGCAAATAATGGATGATAATAAAATAGAAGAACTTCAGAATGGGACAAAAAAAAAAGCTGAATAAAAAGGGCCCAAGAAAAGGCTCAAGAACTAGACACAGATGCAAAGGAATCTCATAAAAAACACTAAACTAGAAGCCATAATACATACCCTAAGGATCTGAAAATAGTATTGTTTAAAAAGCAAAAAAATAACTAACTGATTGATTGATTAATAAAAATAAAAAGATAAAATTTAAAAAGAAAATTTTGTTTGGAGAAGACTGTCCTTTCATGCTTCCTGGCTGCCCAGACCGAAAATAATCATACAGGAACCATATTATTTAAATCACTGCTAGGGCAATCACTTAAACATATTGCTAGAGAGTTATTATATCATAAATAAACCCATTTCTATTAATCTGTGTATCACCACGAGGTTGTGGCTTACTGGGCAAAGTTCTGGCATTTTTCTCCTCTGGCAGCTTCATGGCGTTTCACTGACTCTACCTACTTTCTCCTAGCATTTAGTTTAGTTTTCCTGCCTAGGTCTAATCTGCCCTGTTACAGGTCAAAGGAGCTTCTTTATTCATTAATGAATAAAAGCAACACATATGCAGAAAAACTTTCCACATGACCCCTGATATGACATGAGTTAAGAAACCTCTACGGATGCTATTTGTTTTCTGTTCACCATCCACTGCTGGACATATAGCCTAACCTTAAGAATAGTTTCCCTATTGAGATTCCCTTGGAGAAAACTACAGTTTCATTTGCAATTGTTATCAATTGGATGTGGCTTCTGGGTTAGGAAGGGAGTGTGTGTCCACTTCTTATTTCAAATCTTGCAGCCCATCTGGTGCAGAAGCATGCATGTCCTGTGCACGCTGCCTCAGTTTTTGTGAGTTTAGATGTGGATTGGTTCTGCCGTGTTTAGAACTTATTTCACTGGAGTCCTCCATCCCTCTGACTCCAATGCTCTTTACGTCTCCTCTTCTACAGAGTTCCCGGAGGGGAGGGATTTGGTAGAGACATCCCAATGTTCCAAGATCTCTCACTCTCTACAACTTACTTGGCTGTGGGTCTCTGTATTTGTTCTTCTGCTGCAGGAAGAAACCTCTCTGATGAAGGTTGAGCAAAGCAGGAGTCTATGAGTATACCAGATGGCTGTCAGAAGTCATTTTATTGGTATGTTACTGTAGCTAAGTCAATAGTATTTGATTTTTCCCTAGTTCCCTGGACAATCTAGTCTCAGGCTTTTGGGTACTTGAGCAGTGCCCTCTGTGGGTGCCATCTCATGAACTGGGACTTAAATCCAATTGGAAAAAAATCTTGTTTGCCTGTTTGTTTTCTAAAAAGAAGGAAAGCGACAATATGTAGTCGTTTGTGGGGGGAGATCAGTAGAATTTTGGGAAAAGTTTTAGGAGGGGAAATTGTGATCAGATTAGACTGTATGAAAAATGTTTTTGATAAAGAAAACCTGTGTTGGCAACAGAGTGCATGCCTATGAAGTCAAAGGACCCCGCAGAAGCTGGGAAAGGACGTTGACTGAGAAAGCCAGTAAAGGATTCTCCTTTGAGTGGGTATTGACTTTGTCATTTTGCATCAGTCACTTATAACCTCAGGACCAGTTTGAAAGTAGATGGGGCAAATGAGTAAATAGTGTGTGGACAGAAACAAAGGGCTCATTAGCGATGTAATTACAGTTCCGAACGTTCTGCTTTGGAAAGACTGCCTGGCTTTAGAGGCAAACACTAAAAAGAGAAAGGACCAAGGTGAGGAAAACAATAAGAGTCAATTTACTCTACAAAATGGGAACATGAACTGAATGACATGAAAAGGGAAAGGGATGAGATGAACGGGGTTCATAAAAGACTTAAGCCATATACAAACATGTATTAGAAAAGTGAAGGCCAAACACCACATAATGCACTGCTAAGACAGACATCGCAATTTGCAAAGAGACAGAAAAGCATAATGAACAGTACGTGATCAGCGTGGCCTCAAGAGCAAAGAGCTAGCTAGATACAAAGGGATAACAAGTCATAAATGTTAGGCATAATTTGCATATTATTAAAATTAACAGTCAAAGAGCAATGGGAACTGTTACAGTGTCCTCCTAAATAATAGGAACAAAAGATTAGATTTTGTACATTAGTCAAACAGAAACACAGGAAAATATATGTTTAAAATAAATGTCCCTGAACAAATGGTTTCACTTTTTGACTTAGCAAAGAAACAAAAGTTTGGAGAAATAGATGTTGCTGTTCAAATAAAACAGTATAAAGTAGTTTTTATTTTGTAAACAGTAAGAAGTAATGCTACTAAAGGAATAGACATTCTTTCCAGAAATAATACTACAGCACAGCATATTTATAAACGTTTATATTCTACCTTTCCATTTCAAGGCTTTCTAAGACATCTTTACTTTTCATTTGGTTAGTAAAAAAAACACAACTTTCCTGCTTGTATGGAGATATTTTAAGTGGAAGCTTTTTTATAGTGGAAATATAACATATAAAACATTCTAGATTTTCCCACTAGATGTCACTCAAGATAAATTTTCCCCCTTGCCGAACACTGACAACCTTTATTTAAATAAACGATTTGAGTTTAACTCAGGGCTCATTATATTTCTGACAAGGATCTATGGATCTGTACTCATTTGAATTTTATTGTTTTCTACTGTAAAGCTTCAGATACATTTTATCTGCACATTTAGTAAATCATTTAAACTTCTGTAATTAGTAATAATTTGATTACATATAAAACACATAAAACAAAATAGAAAATACGGAGACCTAGTGCATTGAAAACTCCTGGAATCTTTGAGGTTGACCCTAGTGAGGACTCCTAGTAAGGGAGGAGACAGAGTCTGAACTGGCCATATATTGTAACCAGGCAAGGCTTCCAGTGGTGGAAAGGAGCTGCTATCAGGTGAGTTGTTTGCTAGGGCATCCTGTCGAGATCCCTAAACAACCCAGGATGGTGATAGGACAGAAGACCATCCTCTGAAAACTGGCAGCAGGGACCCCATTACCCAAAACAAAATCTACCCAGCTCATTGAACTAGAGAGATCGAGCTGGTACAGGCTAGGAGCCTTCACCTCTAAGTTCTAGACTCTCTGGCAGGAGAAGGTACCCTGCAGGTTATGAAAAAGAGAAACCAGAACACGAAGCAATACAAAGCCCTCCACTTACAATCTTCCCTGACTGCAAGATGTCCTGGAGCAATGGTGACCCAGAACTTGTGGGACTGGCCAACTGACGTCTGGTTTAACTCCAGGAGACAGAGTATGCCTGGTTCTGCAAGGATGTCCAGAAACCAGAAACTGGGTATCCCAGAAACCCTGGGTAAAATAAAACACAACAGGCAGGGAAAAAAAATTCAGTGAAATGATTCTTGATAACATCGTGCTGTACTCATAGATCAGTACTTTATCCAATCGTCATCAGAAGGACTTCCTCTGGCAGCAGAAAGAAGCAGGTGCAGAGACCAACAGCCAGAAGGAATATAAAACAGAGAGAAGGAGTATAAAAGAGAAGTCTTCATTGGGTCCCTTCCTTGGAGATCCTTGAATCTCTCAGAAAAGTGGGGATCAGGAAAGATTGTAGGAGTCAGAGAAGATAAAGGACACCAGGAAGGCATGGCTCACTGAATCAACTAGGCAGGGCTCACATGGGCTCACAGAGACTGAAATAGCAAGCACCGGGCATCCTTGCGTTCACATCAGGACCTCTCCGTATATTTTAGGGTTGTTAGCTAGCTTAACAGAGGGAGCAGGTGCAACTCTGACTCTGTTGCCTATTCTTGGGATTCTTCCTCCTCTTGGGGAGAAAAAGGAAAAGAATGAATGAAATTGAGCAATTTTTCTTTCCTGCATAATGTAATGAAATTAATAAAATATATGCTTTTAGACAGTCAGATGTATCAATTTTTCCCTGCCCAGATTCAATGTGATTCAAAACATTCTATGTCAATTTACTCTCCATTTTTTTTTTTACAAAGAAACAAATCCAATGCAAAATACAGATTCTCTGATCAAGGTTGAGAGTACCCCAGACCTGTGGCTATAAAGATAAACATTTATATGGAGGTTTGCCAACCTGACCAGTTAGGAAAATAATAGTAGTTTCTCCTAAAGAACCATGGTTTATGGAATCCTAAACTTTTGACCAGGTTTACAAATCCAAATGTGATCTTTCTTGTGGAGTAAGCCTTAAATTCAATTGGGAATCAGCTGATTTCTCCTTCCCAGTTATGCCATGACTGCAACTGTGTCTCCATCTTGTCTGTCCTTTCCGTATTATAGGATATAGGGGTCAGTGCTGTATTCCGCATAGCATCTTCTAAGACTATGAAACTATAAAACAGGTAGAGGGTTTTTCAATAAGCTTGAGATTCTTTTGCTATGTCATGTAGCCAATGTGTGTGGTGTCTTTAGCAATCTGGTCTTATCACCTAGTTATGGTGAACAGCCAAGAAAAATAGCAATAGCCTTGGTTATTTTTGTGTCTCTGGACTTTTCCCAACCAATAAGTAACTGCTGGATAAGTATTCCATGTTTAATAACCCATGTCTTTTTAGAATACCATTATCCAGCTATGCAAGAACCTCCTCCCAACCATTAATATTTCTAGATCTCATTGTGCAGATCTAGTTATTCTGGGACATACCAGGTAGACCAGGCTGGCCTCAAAATCAAAGAAAGAAATACCAAGTGTGCTGGGGTTTTGGAATGAAAGATATTTATCATCATGTCTTCCCATTATTTTCTCTCAATTATGTTTTGAAGTTGGCTTACTGAGTAGTAGATTTCCATAGGTTGTTGTCAAATATCTTTGGTTTTAGTTACACTGGTCCATGCCTTTTTCTCTTTCCTTTTCTGACTTGTTTCAGTCCTTCTTAAACTTTTATTTTGGTACACACTACTTCCTATATATAACACGGCCATACCCCTCCAGTTACATTTATAATTTGGTTGTGAGATAGCAGGTTTCCATATTTCATTTTTATACTCTCTTCTATTAGCTTAGCCTTCCCTCTTCCCTCTACCCCCGATTTTACACATACTGTTATGCCCTTCTTTGCTTAAGCCTTTCCACATCCAGTATTCCACCTCCCTACTTTCATTTTACTTCTGATCTCCAATCTTTCTCCCTTCATTCTTATGTTGTTTTTTTTTTATTTTTTAGCAATGAGAAAAAAAAGCAAAACTAAAAAAGGAAACGTATTAATTTTTTATTGATTTAAGTGCTAAAAGTCTTGATAAAGAAGCATTTCATTATATTTTAAGTAAAATAGAATAGCTGAGTTTTCTTACTTTATTTTAAGCTAAAGATTTACTTTTGCTACTTTGGAATTAAAGCAGCATTTCAAGGTTTTCCTGTGGTTTAATAAAAGGTGTAATACAATCTTTTGGGGTTAAAACTAAAATGTGTGAATTAACTTGAGACCTGGAAAGCACCAGGGAAGGAGCAACGCTTCCAGAAAATGTTGTTTTCTCTGATTTTACAAAATTATATATTGCTGAAGTTAATAACTCAAATGTTTTCCTAACAACTTACAAGGTCAGACAAACCTGACCTCTTATCTTTGCATATTGGGATCTTCAAAGATCGAAGATGAAGCAGGAAATGGCCTTCCAGAAACATCACTCAAAATTTTGTCTTGACAATTGTACTAGGTGACTAGAAATAATGCATTACTTAAGTAAGTCACTCTACCTAGTTTTATTATTGATATAATTCTTTATAGAATACTTCTTAAGTTTTATATGAATAACTAAAACACACATAAACTAGGAACAAAAATCAGCATCTTTAATTGCCATGAAATAAGTTGTATTTACTATAAAATAGCTCATTAAAAACGTTTTTATATTTCTTGGTGTATACATGTGTATGTATGTATGTACACACATAATATGTATGTATTCCAGATTGTGTAGATATTTGTGAGATTGCATTTGTGCAAGTGTGGAGGTCAGAAGGCAACTTCGGGTGTTGTTCCTTATATACTAAGATGACTTCTGCTTCCTATTTTGCAATGGTTAAGTACTAAATGTCAGACAGGTGCTACTGAGGCAGTTTTCCATTCTGTCTGGGGATACTAACTTAGTCCATCACATTTACAGGTTTAGCCTTTTCCAACTGAGCCACCCGTCAAGGCTAAAAACATATTTTAATATTGCTTCTAGATTTTAAAATAGAAATATAAATTTCATAAGAATATTGTCACACTATTGTCATAACTATACCATAGTTCTTTAAGAAAATTTCTTTCTATTAATTCTTGAACCAATCAACTTTTACTTTTTAACTGTCATCTGTACCCTATAAATGCTGCTAAAGTAATATAACTTATGTATATTTAAAAAAATGTATTTTAAGTTAGTTTTACATTCTTGAAGAACCCAGTTTCTTGGCATAGAAAAATAGTATCTAGTTCAGGTATTTAAAATACATGCATATTAATTATGTCAATATACCTGTCATTAATTTTAAATATCGGTGAAAGCCATATTTTAGCTAATTGTAGATAATCTCTTTGCCCTTGATAAGGAGGATTATAAAAAACTTTTGTGATTATTCATTAGGAAAATACTTGGCATGCTAATGAAAATATGAAAATGAACTATAATTACCACCTTTAGAAATGTATAGTTAATTTAAAAGTTCATATTTTAATTGTAGGACACATTCATGATAGACTGAAATTTACCACTAGAGAAGGTTAAAGACACTGTAAACTATTTAATGATAGACTCATAAAGAACTGGATACTTCACCGGGATGAATAAAGCTAGGATCTTGCTTTCAGGTGTTGATATTTCAAACGGGTACTGAAATGAAACATTTGAAACAAATGGATGAGCTGCTACGAGAAAATGTACAGATGATAGATGATCTTAAAAGTCAAGAAAATCAGTCCTGCTGAGGATTTCAAAGACAATATTTCTGGAAACACCTTAAACACCTTCAAATTTCTAAAGAAAAAAAGACTCAGAATGAGCTAGGCAGCTGCAACTTGTAAAAAGCATCCTATGAGAAGAGAACTCTGTGATCAAGACAGACTGCTATTCTGATTCAGAAAATGCAAACAGAACGAAAAACATCTAAGTGACAAGTGAGTGTGGAAGGTTCAAGACAAGGCTGTAAAAAATTAACCGGAAACCACTCACTTAAGACCCAAGTTCTCCTAAGGAGATTTTAATTAATTCCAGAAGTGACAAGTTACTAAAGACTTGAGAGTCGATAGGCTAGCCTGTAGTTCTAGACAAATAAATTTGGTGTGTGTTGTCGGTGGAAACCACACAGAAGGAGACATTCTACTGCACTGACAGAAAGCCTGAGTGTCAATAAATGAGATCAGACAATAGCAAATTGTGTACAAACTAGCAAGACTTTCAAAGACTACAAAATACCTGAACAAAAAGTCAAGGTCAGTTAGTAATATTTGTGGCACTCACATTTAATCTTCCAAATTGGAGAAGCTTTCATTGTGCAGGCCACATCAGTCCTGGGAATACTTTTTGCTTGTCATGCACTTGTTATTTTTAATTGAGTTAGCTGGTTGGATTTGCTATTTAAAAGTATAAATATAGAAAATCTGAGCCCATAAATACAATTGTGCTTCAGAGAGACTTAGACTTTCAGAGGACATGCATGGTTTAGGGCACATAACTGCGCACAGACCTTCAGTGCTCATTCACAGTTCTGATCCAGCTCTTTCGCTTGGGTTTTTGGCCCATTTAGAGACGTCTTTTCATAATAACACCTACTTCACTTCAAAAATTAATCAATGTTTGTTGGAAAGATATATAAAATGACAAGTATGAAAAACCTAATCATAAAATTTTAGATCTCAATTTTGGAATAACATTTACCATGTTTGTTAAGGGACAGTAATTCTTGATCCACTTAATTAGCTGACCTAGACTGAGCATTTCCATTTATTAAGGGCATGTGAGGGTAGTTGGGTGTGTGCATGTGTGTGTATGCACGCACATGTGTGTACATATGTGTGCCCACCTCTGTTTGTGTGCATGTGGAAACCAGAAGTCAATGATAGGTATCTTTTTTCCTTCTCCATATTTTTTTAATTGAAAATAGTTTTTTTTCTTTCATTAAACATGTTCAGATCATGGTTTTTCCTTCCCTCATCTTCTCCTAGTTCCATCTCAGGCTCTCCCACTGAACTTTTAACTTGCCTTATGGCTAACCTGCCTAGCCTGCAACCTCCTTGGATCCACTTGGCTCTGAACCTTACCACTGATAGGTTGTTTATAGGCAGGAGCCACACTGGTTGGATTTTACAAGGGTGCTGGGTGTCTGAACTTTGACGTGCTCGTGCAGTAAGCATTTTTACTCTACTGAGCCTGAAAGAGCAGAACAAACTCCATTTTGAGAAAGAACTCCATTTTAGACAGGACCTTAGTAAGTAGGATAAATGCAGCCCAGCAAAATCATAAACATTTCCTGGTCAAAGTGACCCCATCAGGGTGTCCACGCAACATCTGTTTGTTTCAAATGTCCTTGTAGGTATCTGATTACCCGCTGTTTTGAAATTCCCCTATACCTCAACCAACAAATTCAAAGTTGTATACTTTTACCAAACCCCAAAATGCCAAGGCTTATGTCACCCTGCTTTGTGTTAGTTTCCTTTAAAAATTCCCTTATCCTGAAGGTTTGGGGCCATTTTCCCCCACCGCTGCTGCAGTGTGTTGAATTGTAGTCCCAGTTATGTAACTTGTAATATATAAAACCCAGTGTGTTTTTATTGGATACCAGCTTTGTGGTGATCTTGTTTGGGGGCCCCATGTCGTGGGAACAACAAGCCATCTCCTTAATCTCTTTCTTTAAATATGGGAATGCAATGTGCAATTTTTTCTTATGCTCTTCCAAAAGGAATTAGGCTATATACTGTCATAGGAACATGATTATTTTACAAACTTGAATGTGTTTCATTACTTATTTTTATTCCTTTGTATTTTTTCACTTTGAACAACTGATCCTATAGACTTGCATCTATGTGTCATCTTGCCTTTGGTTTGTAGAATAAAGAATTCTATTCTGTATCAATCATGCTTAATATTTCTTTTCTTTGTCATGATTTGTCTTTTTGTAATAATTTAATATATTATTGAAGTAAACTAACTTCAATTCAAAATATGTGTCCATCATCCAAATTTTATTCCATTTCAGTAAGGAGTCTTTTGTACTACCTTACAGATAAACAAAATAGCTTAACAAGTTGATTGAGATAATAACTTATTAAGTTGGGCATATTTTGTTATTTTTTTCCTTTCCTTTCAAAGGATGTAGACAGAATCAGAATAAACAAAGAGGAAACACAGACACTGTGCACCACAATCCAGACTCATAGCTGGCTCAGATTTGAGGAAAATATGTGATTCTTTTCCAAACCCATGCCTTGTATTTGTCTAGGTTAGGATTCTTCTTTTTCTTAATTTGAGGAAAGTTTTAAAAATGCATTTTCTCTTCATTACTCAATGTGCAAGATAGAAATCAATCTGTATTAACCTAGCACTTTTACTTCATCCCTCATTATAGTTCATATTCTTGGCATCCTTTGAAAAATATGACTATATGAAGTAATGAATGAAAGTTGACAAGATTCAATCCTGATCTGTAAATAAATATAAAGACTACAGGAATGTAACTAGGTTGTATAGAAAAGTGATGGGAAAGCTATGGAAGGATTGGAAGGGAGGAAATTTTTAGTGGTTTTGATAAAACATATCATATGCATGTATCAAATTGTGAAAACATGTACTTTAGAGATGCCTGAGATAAAACTGACCTGAAAGACTCCTTTCTGGGAACTATCTTTCATAGTACCAGAAGGTGCCATGCAAGTTTCCAAAAGAGGGAAGCAACCAACAGCCCTACCAGCTACAATACCTATGAGACATAACCATAAAAAAGGTAAAACAGTAACCCCGTGCATACCATATTTTGGTGGTAACCAACAGCTCTCTAATTGGAACTAAGACCTGTTAACAAGAGGAAAAACATGCCTGGTACAAGAAACCTAGTCATCTGCTAGGGCAAGTGATGTCATATACCTTAAAGAAGAAACTACAAGTACCACTTAACTAAACCAGCATAACCCCTAAGTATATTCTAAATATTTATTATTATACCTTAGTAAGTTCTTATACCTTAGTTCTTACTTCATCAAGAAAACTTCTCTTTGCAACTGATATAGACCATTACAGAAAACTACAACCAATCAAAATGCAGAATATAAATCCCAGTCCTAATGAATGCACCTACAGCACAACTCCTGCACGTAAGGCTTGGTAAACATTGCGAAAGAGGAGGCAGAAAGATAGTAAGAGTCAGACAATCAGGGACTTGGCTTTTTCAGAGGTTGTGTCTCCTAGTAATATCATAAGGTATCCCACAAAGTATCACCAACATGACTGCCCTATTATGGCTAAACAGTGACGAGGTTTTAATTAGTGCTGTGTTTCTGGGAGGAGACAACATGACTGTGGTAACCATTATAAAGGAAAGCATTTAACTGGGACTTTTTTTTTACAGTTTTAGAGGCTTAGCCCTTTTTTTGTTATGATGGGGAGAATGGTGGCATGCAAGCAGACATAGGAGAAGCAGCTGAGAGTTCTACTACAGATCTACAGGCGGCAGAAGAAGAGAGATACTGGGCCTGGTATGGGCCTTTGAAAACTCAAAAACCACCACCTGTGACAAGCTTCCTCCAACAAAGCCAACTTTCCTAATCCCTCTCAATACGTGTCACTCTCTGATGAGCAAGCATTCAAATATATGAGCTACAGACATCATTCTCACTCAAAATAAAACAGACAGCTACAAAAGACACACCAAGTGGATCAGGGAAATACTACAAAGCACCCTCTCTATACAAATATGTATAGGCAACTAAGAAGAGTGAGAGCAGGAGAAAAAGCCTACAGAAAAGAAATCATCAGTTGGTGATCTAATACCAAATGGAATACATACAAATAATTTATACAGAATGAGCAGATTGTATGCATGCATGCATGTAACAAGATTTAATGAAAAAAAGTGGCTATGAATTTGAAAGAGAATAAGGACAGCTTGGAGGTAGAAAGGAAAAAGGGAAATAATCTAAAAATAGCTGGCTATGAACTGAAACTCCAAGAATCCCAAAGTTGCTCAGCTCAAGAGGCTGGATGTCTCAGGTGGAAGTCAGTAGACACTGGAATCGGGAAGCAGTCTTTAATGCCAGTGAAAGAATGGACTTGCTGGCAAGGCAAGCACAAACCAGCAAAAAGCAGTCTTCCTTCTTCTATATCTCTAAACATTCTCCTAGCAGAAGGTGTGGCTTAGAATAAAGGTGTGTCTTCCTGCCTCAGATATTGATCGAAGGTGGGTGTCTTCCCACTCCAAGAGTCCAGGTTGGTAGTGGATCCACATACTTCAACCTAAACAAAGCATATCTCTCAGCTGGACCACAGGCTGTACGTCATTCTAATAAATCCTTGTCTTATATATGCAGGAGAGATTTGTTCTATAACTTCTGGTACTCTAGAGAACATTGACCAATACAACCATTAACTGGAAATGGGCCATTTTCTGCTAGGTGGGTTGCAGCAATGCATCTAGAACAGTTCTCTCTCTCTCTCTCTCTCTCTCTCTCTCTCTCTCTCTCTCTCTCTCTCT
>NC_022010.1:84485322-84489303 GCF_000317375.1 Microtus ochrogaster
CCTCTGTTCTGAGTCAGACATCTGCTCTCGCTCCTTTCCATCAGGTTTAAGAGAACTAAACCCAAAGCCAGCTTTATCTATCAAAAATTTCAAAATGAAAACCAAACAAACAGAAAACAATCAGACAACACTGTAGAGTTTGGAAGCGACAGTTGTTGCGATATATTTTAATGGATTTTTATAACATAAACAGAATACTAAAAAAAAGATTTATACAAACATCAGAAAACCATTTACCTAATGCTAATATATTAGTAAATATATACTGCAAATATAATTCTTATAACAACCTGGAATTCGTATGTTTTCTTTAAAAGAAGAAATATTTAGCAAGCATACAAAGCCATGGTTACTGAATGAAATTAAAGGACTAAACATCATGGTACATATCTTTAATTCCAGCATTCGGGAGGCAGAGACAGATAGATCTCTAAGAGTTTAAGAACAGTCTTGTCCACATAGTGAGTTCCAAGCCAGCCAAAGCTACATAATGAGAACCCGCCTCAAATAAACAGAAAAATGACTAAATTTGCATATAAAAGGACTAAATTTGCATATAAAGTTGCATATATATAATCGATTATTTATCCATTCAAATGTGCAATATATTTGTCATAGAAGAAAATATGTTAAACCAAAGGAAAGATGGAAGGGCATTCAGGATAATCTAGACTTAATCCTCCTAAAAACATTAACTCAATAAGAATTCTGACTCATCAAAACACACACCCGTGAATTGTTACATAGATGAGCCTATTGTAAACCTCCATTAAACTTTTAAATAGCGTTCTTAATTTTCTTTCTACTGAAGTATGTGCTTAATAAAAGAAGGGAATAGCTATGGAAACTTAAAGTTTCAGTCATTTGAAAGGCAGAAGGATCATTTGAGCCCAAAAGTGCTAGGTCACAAAACAGGCAAGTTTGTATGTGAGTGTGTTTGTATGTTTGTAAAATGGAGAGAACGGAGATGGGAAAACACAGAGGCAAAGAAAGAAATATAAAGAGAGACACAGAGAAGTGTCAGGTTGTTTAGAATAATGGTATTGAAGTAATTCAAGTGTTTACTAAACCCAACTATGAATATCTGCTCAGTTATGTTCATAGCAGCATTGTTTGTTATAATCAGAACTTGGAAACAACCTAAATGCCTTTCGACCAAAGAATGGATAAGAAAACGTGGTACATTTACACAATGGAGTACTACACAGAAGAAAAATATAATGACATCTTGAATTTTGCAGGCAAATGGATGGAGCTAGAAAATATTATTTTGAGTGTGGTAAACCAGACTCAGAACGACAATTATTACATGTACTCCCCCATAAGTGGTTTTAAAAAATAAAGCAAAGAAAAAAACAGCCCACAAATCATAATCACAGAGAACCTAGACAACAATTCTCTTGCTCTTTGCTGCAGAAGAAAGGTGATGAACCTGTTCAACTCCCATAGCAGTGACCCACATTTCACAGTGAAAGGCAAACTCTGAAACACAACAAACCCTCTATCCCTTAAATTGTTGTTTTCAGGGAGAAAGTAAGTGACACAACTGGAAAACAGGAAAACTTTAGAATGGTTTTTATTTAATTATTTAAATTCAAGTAGTAATTTCTCAGTCTAGTAAATAACAAAGGAACTTTAAAAATTTGTCAGTTCAGTGCATATGAGGAAGAGTAGTGAGTACTAAGATATAAAAATTATTTACAATTTCTGAAATGTATGATAAACAGAGGAGAAAAAAATATTTGATACCTAACAATAGAGGCAACTAAAAATAACAGATCCAAAGTCATAATTAGTTGAAATTTTAGTGTTTAGGTAGTAGAATGCAAAGTCAATATTTTGGAAAAGAAATAAAAATAAAAAATGGTAATGTAATAACAACTGTAAATATCTAGGATAGGTATATGCAAACTTTTCCTCACAGATGACATAGTAGGTGTTTTATAGGTATGGACTGAGTGGTGAAGTTGGACATCTTAGGTGGGCCTATAATTAAAAAAAAAACAAAGATACATGTCCAAAATTAACATTATTTGTTGCCAGAGCAAATAAGATGGTTCAAAACCTATGAGAAGTTTGAATTTTAGCTTTTTATGATTTTTTGGATGTAGGCTTGAAAAAATGAGTTTGTAGTATGTCTCAAAATTTTGATTTGGGTGGTATCTAATTTCTTTCCTCCCTGTGTTATGTGTACACATAGAGGCATCCATTCAACTCAGAACATTTCATACAGTGAATAGTGAATTAATTTTCAATAATTTCTCAAAACTTCTCCACAAATTTGTATTCTGAAATGCTTGTCCCTTCTCTGGCCTCAGTGATTGTGAACTGTGTTCTAAGCTCTGACTTATTTAGGTATAGTAATAAGTATTATAATCATTAGGGTCATAATGAGGTAGGTATCCAGAGAATTCTCTACTAGGGATACATGCTTGTTGGATTTAAAAATAAAAATTTATAATACAAAAACAGATCCATAAACCTCCCCCATCTTCTTTAGGCATATAATAAAACAGGAAAGCATTTAAAAATTGTCACAACTTTTTAGTGGTCAGAAAGGGACAATGAAGGGAATATCCAGTAGTGAGATTAAGCAATGAGTAACCTAAACTTTTAATGGCTCTGTTTGTACAAATTTGATGGGGAGTTTATAAAAATTAAGCAAAGCACAACATGGCCAAATGTTAAAGTGAAAACTCCAACATTTGTTGGGAATGCTTTATGACTCACAATTTCAAAGTATGAACAGTAAATAAATAACACGAAAGCAGATTATATTAGTAATTAGCAAAGGTACTTGAAGCTCCTGTCCCAATTATCCTGAAATACTCCATGGAATAAATAACTGTAATTACTATAATCCTACCAAATCAAACCCCTCCATAAGTCTGGAAAGTCTACTATTCCCTATGAGTGTGGTAGGTTGAATGAAATTGCCTCATAAGCTCAAATGGAATGGCACTATTTAGATGTGTGGCTTTGTTGGAGTTGGTAAGGCCTTGTTAGAGGAAGTGTGTTACTGAAGAGGTTGGCTTTGAGGTCTTACATATGCTCAAGTCATGCCCAGTGTTTCGGTTCACTTCCTGCTGCCTGCCCATCAGGGTGTAGAACTCAGCTGTTTCTCCAGCAACATGTCTGCCTTCATACTGCCATGTTCCACCATAATGATATGAACTAAACCTTTGAAACTGTTACTCCTTTATTAGAATTGCCCTGGTCATATATCTTTTCACAACAATGGAAATGCTAATGAGAAAATTATCTAACAAAAAAAAAAGATAATACTTGAAAATGCTTAGTTTTCAGTAAACAGTGTTATACGGAAATATTCATGCTATTAATTAAGTGAGAGAAATTGCATTTTACCTTACCAACTCACCCCTTCCTATTTCTTCTACCATATAACTGTCAATCTTTGCCACATTTTTAACTGAAACTCACGTTAAGTTTTCTTCACTGGTAGTGATCCATTAATTATCCTAATCACTATCAGTAGTACGTAGCAAAATTTTAGCTTTATTTCTGAACTATCCATTGAAGGTTCTCAGCGTGGTGCAAGACAGGAAGCATCAACAGAACTTGATACTATATGTTGAAGTCTGTTCTGTCAAATTTATATATTGAAGACTTAACTCTTGGTACTTTGTAATGTTACTCTGATTGAATCCACCTTTAAGGAGATTACTGAATTAGAGTAAGGTTGTTAGTGCCATTCCTAACCAAATATGTGTCAAATGTTATTAGATCCTTATATAAAAACTCTATGAAAAATTTCATATATATATATATGTGTGTGTGTGTGTCTGTGTGTGTGTGTGTATTTAGAGAGAGAAAGAGAGAGTGTGTGAGGAAGAAAAATAACATGTTGTTTCATAGCAAGGAGGCTACCATCTGTCTCAAAGACCAGAAAAATCTAATCCCGCTGAAAACCTCCAATTTACATTCCTAGCCTGAATAATTGTGGGAAGAATGAATTTTTGT
>NC_022010.1:84489403-84499122 GCF_000317375.1 Microtus ochrogaster
TGTTATACAACCCTATTTAAATTACTTCTAGATATGTATACATTTTAAGACGTTTATAAATAGAAGCATCTATGATTTCCACAAGGTTTTTCAAATGTTGTTACTGCTAGTTTCCCTCCCTGTATTTCCTCCCCTACCTTGCGGTCCCATCTCCCTGCATATTTAATCCTACTGTCTTAATTTCCCCTGATGTCTTTATAACACTATATACTATACCATCCCATATGATATTATAATATAACCCCTTCCTTGGTAGCTCTCCTCTTCTTTCTCATCTCTTAATAGCTTCCCAATTTTAGCAATTATTCAAATTGAAATGCATGCATTTTAAAGCTTAAAATCTATCATCCACACTGTCACAAGAAACATTTTTGGGATGATGACTTCTTCCATGATCCTAGCTGCAGTGGGTTCACACATTCCTGGGTAGAGATGTGAGGATTAGAAACTTTAGGTAAGAGGAATAAAGATAAGAAAGAAATACAGAATCATAGGATAGTATCAGGAGGGTAGCTCAGTGGATGCTGAATTTTGCCTGTGTTTACTTTTTATGCACTTTTATGCCTCAATACGAAAGGGGGGAAGAAGGAAAAAAAAAAAAAACGGCTTTAACATGATACAAAGAACAACCAGAACAGTTACTTACTTCATACTTACGACTTCAAGCCATTAATTCCTGAGAAAAGTTTGATGTTTGGGCAGTGAACACACCCTAGATCAAGCATCCTGTAGACAGCCACTCTCCAAGTCAAATCTCCTGTTTCAAAAGAAGGAGCATAAGTAGGTTTGAATTCTCTGACCTTTGACCAGGAAGGAGTGAATCTACCTCTATGGCACAACTTAATGTCCAAAACAAGTAACCAAACCAGTTCTCCTGCTTTCAA
Source organism: Microtus ochrogaster (assembly GCF_000317375.1). Lineage (NCBI taxonomy): Eukaryota > Metazoa > Chordata > Mammalia > Rodentia > Cricetidae > Microtus > Microtus ochrogaster. The sequence continues at coordinate 84,490,288 of NC_022010.1, forward strand.
GTCCTCAGGTTTGGAACTCCCACACTGCACCAACAGGGTCAGTTCTACTGTGCTGCCCAGGTGAGGTGCAGAGCCTACTCTCCTGAGTGCAGCAGCTGGTGAGGGGAACAGACAGCTTTTTAGCCTTTGTGACCTCAGGGTCAACTCTCCCACCCACCTCAGGAAGAGAGGAGTGGGGGAAGACATCACTTTCTTGCCCATGCCACCATTTGCCAGATCTCTCAGGTTCACATTTTAGGGGCCAGCTCACTCATACCCCCCAAAACAGGGTCAGCACCATTGTACTGTCCAGGGGAGATATAGAGCCCCTTTCCTGAATATTGCAGCTGGTAAAGGGGATGGTCAGCTCCCTTGTCAGTTGGAGATTTTAAGGGCAAGTGTTGTAGGATCCCGCTTACTCGTTCCCAGGAGCCCAGACTCGAAATAACCACACAGAAACTGTTTTAATTAAATCACTGCTTGGACTACTAGTTTGTGCATATTTCTAGCTCACTATTATCTCTTACATTAACCCATTTCTATTATTTTATATTTTACCATGAGGTTCGTGGCCTACTGGCAAGGTTCTAACTAGCAGCTCACATCTCTCCGCTCTGGTGGCTACATGGCATCTTCTTGACTCTGCCTTCCAGCATTTAGTTTAGTTTTCCCCACCTAGCTCTTCTCTACCCTGTCACAGGCAAGGAGTTTCTTTATTCACTAACCAATAAAAGCAACACATATACAGAAAGGACTTCCCACACCAGGCAAGGGAGGATACTTTTCATATCATAATAAGGAAAAAATTTACTTATGTAATGGGACATGAAGAAATTGAGTTGGTGATGAAATAGAAGCTACACCCATACTGACTAGCATTTGTGGTACTGGACTGTACTTTGCACACTACTAGATGAGAAAGCTAATTATCAGTATCACGTAGTTAACAAACATGCAACTTACAGCAGAAAGTTCCCTGCCAAGTGGCACAGGTTATGGTAGTAACAAATTAATTTAAGGCATATTCAAATAGCCAAAACCTGACTCTCTCTCTCTCTCTCTCTCTCTCTCTCTCTCTCTCTATATATATATATATATATATATATATATATATATATATATATATATATATATCAATGACCTATCTAGTCATGAGTATAAGGAAAACCTTAATACTATTATTCTGCTAAATAAATATAGCAATAAAATTATTCCTAATGACATATTTTGTACCCCTTCAAAAATAGTTCTTCTCTTACTAGAGGATAATTAACACATAGATATACAACTAGACATTGGGCATATAGCAAGGGACTTTAAAATTCTCAACACCAAATGAGATGTCATTATCAAACTCTTTCATTTATGGAGCAGGGATCTTTATAGATATAAAAAGATTATAAGAGCAGAAAGTGGTGTATAACTCCAAGAAAACAGCATCTTCCAGACATAACAGGACCATTGCAGATAGATGGAAGCACACACAAGACATGGAGAAGCTCAAGCCACGCAAAATCCCAACACTGAGAAGGGGAAGAGGACACAACGTGTCATTTTAACCAAGAAACTAATTGCAATTGATACCTGCTGAAAATGGGTAAACCAGTTTTTTTCCAATGCAGCAACTTTAGGCTTGTCAACCATATCCCAGAACAGGAGTAGTTATCCAACAAAAAAGAGACTCCATGGCTTTCTTTTTATATCATGTATGTATGTGTACCCAAACACATTGTCTTTTCTTTCATTTTAGTAATTTTTTTCTAATTAATATTTTTATTTTTAAATTGTCCATTTGGATCTTTAGCATTTTGGTTTTGGGGATTTTATTATTGTTGCTTTTCTTAATATTTTTTGAGAGAGAGAGAGAGCACATGAAGTTGAGGGAGTAGGAAGGTAGTATGGATGTGCTGAATATTCCTTTATACTGTGTGAATATATGTCATTGAGATTGGTTTAGACAGGAAACTTACTGGCCAATAACTGAACAGGAGAAGGTTAGGTGGGGAACCAGACTAAGGACACTGAGAATAAGAAGGGGAAATCAGAGGAGTAGGTAGCCAGACACAGAGAAGAAACAGGAGGTACAAGGTGAAAGAGAGATAACGCCACACAGCAGAATGTAGATTTATATCAATGGGTTAATTTAAGTTATAAGAGTTAGCTAGTAAGAAATCTGAGCTATTGACTGAAGAGTCATAATTAATATAAAGACTCTCTGCATTTATTTTGGAGCCAGTGGTCCCGACACAAACTTTGCTTATGTGGATATAGGAGGAGTTGGGTCCTAGAATATAACATAATAATACATAATAAGAAAACATAAATAAAATTATTAAAAATATAAATTGGTCACACAAAGATGCAATAAAACTTAGATTTTTCTAATTTTCAGGGAATCTATTGTATTCTTAATACTTGCCTCACCATTCCTCTGTTGCATTGGAATTCCATTGTTATTCCAAGGATCAATTCACTTAATTATTACCAGTTTGATTTAGACATCCATCTGCTGAGTGGTATTTTATTGAGAACATTCCTTACATAAGGTACTGGATTCTTCATAGTCCATCTCAAATATCAGTCTGCTAACTATCTTCAACACTATAATGACTTAAAAGTAAGACTCTCTCTCTCCTTTCTTTTAATTTCATCAAGTCAGAAAAGTTTTACCCAAATAAATTGAGTGTTAACCCTGCTGCTGTGGAGAGTGGCCAATCTACCACTTTAAAAAAACTGACTGTCCCTTTTCCAACAGCTGTCAGTTGTCAGTAGTAGGTGGTTCTTTGTGCCTATCTCTCCAACTCCTCCATGCTTGGGTATTGCTTGGCTTGAGTTTGTCCAGACAATTTAAAGCTATTATAATTTTTATGAGTTCATATGTGCAACTGTCCTGTTCTGACTAGAACACAGTTTTCTTGCAGTTATCCAACACCTCTGGCTCTTTCAATCTTTCTGACCTGTCTTAGTGATCATTCCTGAACCTTAGTGACAAATTTAATTACTGTCAAAAATGAAATAAAATGTTCAACCTTGGAAAGGGCTTTATACTGAAAAAAATAAGTATTTGTATATGCGCTAGTCTGTGATGATTCAAATATGGGTATTTTTTTTAACAAATGAATGAAGAAAATAAGGCTATTTTATACACAAATGGAATATATTTTCTATTTTTGCTTGTAGCAATAAAATAGTTATGAAGTTGGATATTTTAAGCTGTTTCTGTATTTTAACAATCACAATATTTATTATGTTCTCTGGAAATAGTATTTATATATAGCTCAATTCCATAAAACTTTTCCCTGCTATTATGAAAGGTGAGGAGATGTGGCCACCATTTTTCTGGATTCAAATTGATCAGAGTATCATCATAATGAAATGCAAATGCACTTTAGCAACCGAAACCGCCTGACATAATCATCAAATCTTTAATACCTAAGGAAATCACTGGGAGTTACCTCCATCCGCCACTTCATCATGATGGTTTTACTCCAGTAATGAATACTCATCCAAACCACCAAATCTAAAACAGAAACTTCTCTCGTTGTTCCCAAATCTCTTCAGTTTGAAATCCCTCCATTCCTCACTCAGCAATCACACTTGGCCATATCCATTTAATTAGGTTGTACTGCTCTTTCCTTTTATCACTCTGGGCAAAATGTAATTTTCTATTTTTTGAACCATTGGCATGCAGTTAAGTACATCTGTTATCATTGTCTGGAACTTGTTTTTATTTTTTTATGCAAACACAGTGGTTGTCAACTTGGGGGTCACAACCCCTTTGACCAACCTCTATCTTCAAAAATATTTGTATTGTGATTCATAACATTAGCAGAATGACATTTATAAATTAGTAACGAAAATAATTTTATAATTGGGGATCACCACTATGCCAGGAACTCTATTAATGGGTCACAGTCTTCAGGAAATTGAACTTATAAGGAAGTACCTAAGTGTGCGGTGTCATATTTGACTGAATTAGTTTGCAGTATTCAAGCTTAATATTAACACTAAATGATTGAGAAAATGATATTTTCCCCATACGGATGATATAAGTGACATCTTTTTAGATGGGAGTATCTTGTGATAAATCCATTATTGTATGTTCAAATTGTCTAATATATATTGGATTAGGACTAAGTTCATGATTCTCCAACCATTTGTAACATAGGCAAAATATCATGGTGGTATTTTCTATAATTTATACCTTCATATGCCTGCGAGTAATGACTGGGCCTTTAGATGATCCTTATTATGGCAAATAACAGTTTTTTTCTTTTTTTCTGGTAGGTTTCCAGGCTAAACATTTAATTTTGTAGCAATTGAAAGGTTAACAGGTTCTGTTGAACAACAGAAGAACTACGTTGTGGTAATAAGAATCTATTGCACTTCCACTGAGTAATGTCTAAATAGAAAGAGCTTGACATGTCGGAGTTACCTGGTATAGAAGTTAATATGAGAGAGTTTTACACACATTTATCCTCTTTGTTTCCTCTGCCTTTTCAATTGTATCACAAATAGGAAACTGTTAACCTTTCAGGGCCTAATCTATAATTTGTATTCTGGCAAACAACTGACTTACTTGAATGAAGGTTTTGTTGATAAAAGAAACAAAAGACCAGGCATTTAACGGATTCTCACAATAAAAGGCTCAGCTTACAGAACATACATCTATCTTACATTCAACTTTAAGATAACTTTATAGCAATAAGACATCAAGATGCTGATAAGAACTGGCAGGTATTTATGGGATTAGATGACAAAAATACACCTCCCAAAGTCACGTATTTTTCTTTCTTTTTTCGCTTTTCAAGTGTGAAAAACACAATGAGAAGAAGCCTCCAGAAAAAGAACCGTTGTGCAAACATCTGTCTAAAATCCTGGCAAAATAGACTTGTGTCACCATAGCAATTTACCTTATTGTTTTTAGTGATATTCCTCCTTGTGATAATGAACAATTTGTTCTTAAACAATAATAAACTCAGGTTTTGTTTTTGATATATCATTCTTTTTAAAAATTTTTGGAAAGAACAGTTTTTACTTCTGAATTTTATAACAATTCCAGTATTTTAGGGAATGTGATACATATGTGTCTTTCCCCTCTCTCACACAGAAACAGAGATGTCAATCAGTAGATCATGCTTATTTAAAGCCATACGATATCTTAGTTATCTTTCACAACTCCACATCAACCTTGACTTTTGTTATTTTATTTTTATAAATGCAGCATTTATTGTTTTAGCTATGTCAAATTACCTGATTGGGCTGCAAGCTCTACATAGTCAGAAACATTGTCTATCTTTCATTACATATCAAAAACTCTACCAGAGAAATTATCTCATATTAATTTTCAATTAAACTAAATGACTAATTGCAAAAAAATCAAATAGAAATTCTTCCTTATATAAGAATCCACAAGGCTCTTTACAGTTCATATTTGATCTTCCATCCTAGAATGTTTTTTTAATGTAAACACTTAACTTTTGCATGTTTGTGTGTCTTGATTTCTATCTAGTCTCCTGAAATAGAAGCCAACCCTTTCTAGCATGCTAGACAATATATACAACATTGAATTAAGTACTGGGTATTCTTTTTTATTTATACTTCTTCTCTCACAAATTTATGGACACAATCTGATTGATCAACACTTTCAGGTTAACAGAGCCATCAATAGAAGCAGTTAGGACCTAGAATTCTCCAAGGCTATGTCTTATGATTAGCACCAAACAGTTTACTGCTGATGTTGTCAAGAGTCCTTGTCATACCTCAACTCAATTTCTCGCTTCATTGCTTTGAATCCCCCATGGGGCAGCAGCAGTTTAAGGGATGTCAACAGGAATACTCTTGTTCTCTCAGGAATTTGGTATGGGAGGATAACAGCTATACGCTGGTCAAATTAATAGGTATGGAAATGTGCGACTTAAGTGATTAATAAATGCATAAGAATCTTACAAGCCCCAGTGGATGACCCTTAGAATGATTGAATTGGACTGACATGCAGCTTACGTTGGGGTAATTTCTTAAAAAACAAATGTAAAGTGGTTTTAATTAGGTATTATAAACAGTAATTTGAATGTAAAGGAGCTTAGATAGAAAGTAGTACTCTGGCAAATACGTCTGTGAATATGCAGCCATTTCAACTGAAAAATTCTGAAATAAATCATTTTTTCTACTGCAGGTATTTGATATAGAGTAATGCTTTTGAGTAGTATAGTGCTCATAAACAATTGGAAAATTGGACATGTATTTTCTGTTTCTTTCTTAATATGTGTTTATGGCTCATTCAAGGGCTCTTTGTAGTGAAAGGTTGTCACGGCACAGTCTTTGATCTGGGCAGTGGAAATCAGTGCAACACCAGGTTACCACTTCTATCTCAGCTTGAACCCATTTACAACTTACAAAGTGCACAGCTATACTGTACAATCTCTGAATACCTATCATTTGAATATTACACAGTTTTCCCCTTGAAGCAGTAAGAGACTCCAGTAGTGGTAGGGTACCTAACATTGTTGAATTACCTACTCTGTAACAGCACAAAACTGATACCATTGATGCAAGTCACACTGTGCTTTGAGCTATGAACCATGTCGTAGAGCCCATACACAAGTCCTTCAGATCGAGGGCATTGTACAAACATCAACCAGCATCATTCACTTCTTCTTTATAATAGCAATTATATTAAGACTTCTTGTGAGATTTTGGATGTGTGACTTTAAAAAAAGAATAAATAAAAGCTACTTAGAGACAGAGCCTCAGAACATAGCATTGACATGAAAATGGATGGCAGGTTTTTTTTTTTTACCACTTCCTTGAAAACTGCTGAAATTCACTTTCAAAAATACAACAAAATGAAAATAATTGGTCTAAAAATATTAATAGGCATCTATTTTATCAATTCAGGGAAACAAATTATTTTCTGACCTACAGCTGGAGAATATTATGTGGATAGTATTTTATACTAATTAAAGCCACGGGCAACTAGAGATCCTTTTTCTCTAGAAACCTCGCTAATGACTATTTAAAGGACTGGAACATTTTATGAGTCAGGAGAGATTGCACTGAATATTTTTAGTTTTCTCACTCTGTACATGCTATTACCATTGCTAAAAAAAAAAAGGTTAGAGAGATGGTGTTGAAAAAATTTAAACAATCTATTTGACTCTTGTTTATTAGGGAGCTCGGGGAAATTATCCTTAGGGTTCTTCCCCAAATTTTGCTACTTTTGCTGAAAGTATAATTCTAACTTTTAAATTGTCTAAGACTAGCCTTCAGCAAAGTATTTCATAAATTTACATTTTCTCTCTTTCTTCCTTCTCATTTTGGAATCTCCATTTTTCTGTTTTGTTGTTTTCTTTTTCTTTTTTTTTAAATTAAAACCCAGCCCTAAATTTCAGCGATATATTCCATTTCTTAAACAAAACATCTCTTACTTTCTTTTGTGCCCATGACTTTTATTAAAATATTCAAAGTATCCTTGGTGAATTAGAAAAAAAATGCATGCATTCTGGTTCCTTTATTCTTTTTTTAGATTTTGTGCTAACTCCAACTTGTAGACTCACATCTGAGGAACTGGACCTGTGAAGCACAGATAAGAAGAGGGGGAATTTAATTTCTGGTCTGGGTTACCTAACAAAATATAATCTTTCCCTGGTGCATCCATTAACCTTCAATTTTTTTTTATTTTGTTTTTCGTTATAGCTGAATAGTATTCCATGGTATAGATATACCAAATTTTCATTATCCATTTCAACACCTAGGCTGTTTTTGTTTCATGACTTTTATGAATAAGGTGGCTATGGACAATTTTTAAAGCATTTTAAATTTTTATACTGTTTTATGTCCTTCATTGGTATGAATAATATTTTGAAGTGGAATTGAAATAAATGATTTTAATAAGGCCCGCATCTCCCTCTAAGGTAGGACACTAAATATTTACAAATAATAAAGTTAGACTGTAACGCAGAGAAACCTCACGAGTCAATTAAAATTTTTAAACTAGCCGGGCAGTGGTGGCGCACGCCTTTAATCCCAGCACTCGGGAGGCAGAGGCAGGCGGATCTCTGTGAGTTCTAGGCCAGCCTGGTCTACAGAGCTAGTTCCAGGACAGGCTCCAAAGCCACAGAGAAACCCTGTCTCGAAAAACCAAAAAATAAAAAAATAAAAAATAAAAATAAAATAAAAAAAAATAAAATAAAAAAATTTTTAAACCACTACCCTGTTGTCTTTTAAAACTCTGCTTGCTTTATGTTTCAGTATTAGTGAAATGTGAATTGAAAAATATCCAAATTACTGACTAGAAAATAGAGCCAAAATTTTTTAAATAACATTTTGAAAATACAAGAACTGACATAAAATAATGGCCATTTAGATCTTGGATTGATAGGGCAATATTTTAATCTAAGCTCTAAAATAATATTCCAAGAGTATAATTTTTATTTTTTTAATGTTAATACTTATATGACCCTTAAATTTCAATGTCATCTTCCTGTCCATATTTGTCCATAATATATTTAAAATGTATTGAGTGACTTTGCTGAATACAGCATTAATACTTGTTTATATTTTCTAGTAAAAGTATATCAGAGTAAGAAACTGGTAATGAATAAGTTTAGAAAGCATAACTCAGTGTTGTTTACCACCTTATGATGTAACGTTCCAGCCATTTTTACAGTAACCATACAAAATAACAATAAATTTGTATATGCTGAAGCACTTATTAATCCAGTGACATGCTATGTAATCATTTTCATCATATGTGATATTGGACATTCTAACTTAACTGTGGATTTTGTAAGCACATCATTGCATAATAGATAAAATCTATGGTGACACTGACTGGGAGAAGATCTTCACCAACCC
>NC_022010.1:84500477-84512823 GCF_000317375.1 Microtus ochrogaster
AATTTAAAAAATAAAAAATAAATAAAATCTATGGTGAAATTGCTTTGCTTTTGTGCTTGTAAAACCCACCATCCAAAGTATGTTCTGAAGTAAAACATGCCCACTTTCAGTAACATATAGAAAATACATTTTGCAATATATAGACTCATACTTAGTTTTGAATTTCTATTAAACAGCATAGTTAAAAGTAGCATCTAATTGTTCGAAAATAAATACTTTGTTATTGGCTTCCAGTTGTTAAAATTTTCAACAAATATTTAGGATATCTAGTTAAATTATGAGATCTAAACAATGACTTAGACAAGTCATACATGACATTCTATATTACCAAATGGTGATTCTTTTTTAGTATATGTTGGTGTGAATTTGAAGTCACTATTCAAAGTAGTAGAAATTTCTGGAAAAGTATACAAGCTTTATGAAATTTTTAAATTCACCATCAGTTACCAAATCATTGGTTTAACTAGTAGATTATGCATTCAATCCCCTTTGTTTTCATTGACAAAGTAACCATTCCTGTGCACAACATTTAGTCACTGACCAATAAAATAGAAATTAAAACCTTTTAAGATGAAGCCTCCAAAAATCAGGTAAGTGAAGGCCCACAGGCTGCTTAGCAAGAACTTAGATTCTGTTCCAGCTAAAAATCTTTTCAATACATAGCATCTCTGTCTTTTCAAAGTTAAAGTAGGAAACTAATTCATAGCTTAATCCTTCCAATGCTTTTGGAACATTTATTAGATAAAATACTTTTAACGGAGAGCCACCTAAATAAAAGATAACATTTGGAGCTAGGTACGGTGGCTTACACCTTTAAGTACCATCACTGGAGGAAAAGGCGGGCAGATCTCTATGAATTCAAGGACAGCCTGGTCTACAAAGCAAGTTCCAGGACAATCAAGGAGAAACTGTCTCAAACAAACAAACAGACAAACAAAAAGATCAAGGTGTCTCCTAAAAAATAAGAAATATAGAAATTTGAGAAATAAATCCTAGGTTCAGGGCCTGTATCAATCCAGGTCAAAGGGATCCAAGCATTGCCATAGTAGTCTGGAATACAAAAAAAGGCAAAATATTTGCTCGATGAATGTGTCCAAGGTAGGAGAATGTATGTTGTAGCTTAATGGCAGAATACTCAAGTCACATAAAAATAAAAAAGATGTAGCTTCTTCTGTAAAATAAGAACAAGTAGATATGTATAGAGACAACAAGCATAGAAAAAAACATATTTGAGATAATAATGAATGCTATGAACTAGATTTCAGTGTACTATAGCAATATATTGGTTAATGTAAGATGATGGTATGGCTGTTTTGAATGTTGATGTTACAGATGTTTAAATGAACATGTGCATTCTACATGTTAAATTATATTACGCAGTTTAATGTCATTCAAATCAGCAAACTTACGTTTTATCTGACCTACTTTTAGTATGTCTTCTGGGTATTGGACTAATTTTTCATCTATTTCTACATAAATAGATTGAGTTGATGGGATCACACGATTTTACACATTTGAAGAGTTTTATGTGTTCTACCCTTTATAGTTGGGGTCTTAAAAACTCTTGGTTCATTCTTCTCTGGTGGTCAGTCATATCTGAATGGATATCTAGTATAACTGAAACATTACAAAGATACTAATTGGAGGTAAATGATGAAGTTTGTTGCAATAACACTTGAAATCAATACTAACCTCTCATTTATCTTTGAACAAGATGTGTTAGAAATTTTAAATTTGATCTCAGTCACTCATTCCTACTGTTTATTTAGTCTTGCCATTTAAAGGATTCTCAGTGACAGAGATGATAAAAAAAAATCCAAGTGATGGCTAATACTACAGGCATTTGGTATAATTTGTTTATATCTGGGGAAATAGAGGCTGAGAAATCCACTAAGAATAATATAATAGGACTTGGCCAGAAATAAGACCAGGGAAGTTTCATAGCTTTTCCTGTTCCTATACTTAGAAAAAAAATGCAGTAAAAATCTAAAGAGTTGCCTTGTATAATGCATACGAAACAAATAAACAAGCAGATAAAACAAAACGCTGTAATACATAAGTTGACAGGTTGTTCTAGAATCTATCTTGGAAGGAGAGATATAGCGAGGTCAATAAGGATTACACAAGACTGTAACTTGAAAATAAATGAAGGCAAATGTTATCTATTGCTATGGTGTTAGCACAGTTTGAAATAAATGATATCTCACATATTTTTTCACATTTCATTTGAAATAATAACATTTAGGTGGTAATTCAAAATCTGGAGGAACATTTGACTCAAATTTCTCATACACTGAAATTGCCTTTCCTTCCCCTATACGTCTTTTAGTGGCCATTAAATTTTTATTTATAAAACAAAGTTCCCTGTTATGACTTCTAGCAACTAATACCAAAAAACATTTATCTGTCTAAATTTTTGCCATTTTTCAAGTGTGCTATCAAAAGTCACTTTGTAGACTCAGGCTTCTACTTGACAAAGAGTTATACTATAATAAATTTTATGTTGTGATTACAATTCAACAGAAGTTCAATGCAAAGAAAAGTTGATACTCATAAAAATCAAATCTGTAGCAAGAGGATGAAGATAGTTTTATAAATGGTTACAAAGAGTGTGGAATTGCAATGCCTGTGAGACTGTTCGACCTCACTTTAATAAAAAAAAAACAAAATATCTGTCTTATAATTTCATTAGCAAGTAGGTAGTTTCCATAGACAGTGGTTAACTGCTTTGGCTTGTTTTCTTCTTTTCCAAGTCCAAAATCTATTCTTTTAAATCAATGACTTTGCCTTCACTTTATCTCTGTCCTCAGCAACTTTTAAAATGAAGACTTATTTTGATATTTACTTCACAATAATCATGCTATAAAAATAGACGTTGAACGAAAGAGAAAAAATTCTTTCTTAAAACAAATAAAAAACAGAGTGACTATCTCCACCCAAAGTGCAAATGTGCAATTAGCCAACTGATACACAGAAATCTCTCATCTTCTCTCACACTTCCAAAGTCTTTTGCCTGTATCTTCACTAAAGATTAGCAAATTAAAAATCAACATATGGGGTGCTGGAGAGATGGCTCAGCGATTAAGAGCATTCCCTGCTCTTCCAAAGGTCCTGAGTTCAATTCCCAGCAACCACATGGTGGCTCACAACCATCTGTAATGAGGTCTGGTGCCCTCTTCTGGCCTGCAGACATACACACAGACAGAATATTGTATACATAATAAATAAATAAATATTTAAAAAAAAATCAACATATGTTACCTTGCTTCTTTGGGTATGTTGCCTAGCTTCTCTGGGGCTGAAACTGTAGTCTGGTTATCATTTGCTTTACATCTACTATCCACCTATGAGTGAGTACGTAGCATGTTTGTCTTTCTGGGTCTGGTTTACCCTACCCAGGATGTTCTTTTGTTTGTTTGCTTTTTTGTTTTGTTTTGTTTGTTTTGTTGGGCTTTTTTTGTTTTTGCTTGTTTAAATCTCTATCAATAAAGCGAAATCTATACTAATACAAATTATTCATATCTATATCAGTTTGTTTTGTTTGTTTTTTGAGGCAGTGTTACTCTGTAGTTTTAGAGCCTATGCTGAAACTACCTCTTATAAACCAGGTTGGCCTTGAACTCACAACTCACAGAGATCAGCCTGCCTCTGCCTCCTTGAATTAAATGCACGTGCCACCACTGCCTGGCTCAGGATGATGTTTTTCTAGTTTCATCATGCAAATTTCATGATGTCATTGTTTTTTACTGCTGAGTAGTACTCTGTTGTAACACATTTTTTAAAAATCAATTCTTTGGTTGATGTATATCTCAATTATTTCCAGGTTCTAGCTATTATGAATAATGTTGTTATGAACATAGTTGAGCAAATGTATTTGTGGCATGATTAATCATCCTTTGGGTATATGGTCAAGAGTGTAATTACTGGGTCTAGAGGTTGATTGATTCCCAATTTTCTGAGCAGCTGCCTTACTGATTTCCCAAAGTGGCTGTACAAATTTGTACTCCCACTAGCAGTGGAAGAATGTTCCCATTACTCCATATCATCTCCAACAAAGATGTCAAAGATGACCCTAAAAAGATGCATAGGAAGTGGAAATAGATGAGATTTCCTGGGTAAACTGGGGGGAGGAAAGTAGAAGGGAGGGTATTGGGGGAAGTAAGCATGAGGGATCAGGATGTTTGAGTTGGGGATAAGAAGGAGGTGGAGAGTAATGAAAGAGATATCGAGATATAGGAGGTCATTATGGGGTTAGGGGGAAATCCAGTGCCTTGGAAAATCACAGAAGGAACACACAAAGATGACCCCTGCTATGCCACCTAACAATAATGGTGAGGGTGCCTGAACTGGCCTTCTACTGTAATCAGATTAGTGACTACTATCATTGTCATCATAGAGCCTTCATCCAGTGATGAATGGAAACAGATGCAGAGAACCATAGGCAAGCACAGTACTGAACTCCTGGAGTCTAATTGAAGAGAGAGAGGAGGGAATATATGAGCAAGTGGGACCAAGATCATGATGGGGAAATGCGCAGAGGCAGCTGCCCTAAGCTCGTGGGAGCTCACATACTCTGGACAGGTAGGTAGAAAGTAGGCACAAGACAAATCTAGGCCTTCTGCATCTGAGTGAGAGTTGTGGAGCTTGGTCTTTTGTGAGACAAGGTACCAAAACCTGTCCCTGACACGTGAGCTGTATCTTTGGAACCTATTCCCTATGGTGTGATGTCTTGCCCAGACTTAATGCAAGGGAAAGGAGCTTCTTTCTGCTTCCACTTCATATGCCTTATTTTGTTGATTCCTGTTGTGGGAGCTCCTTCCACTCCTTCAGCCAATAGCCGCTGAGATACCAGCCCACTGGGGCGTGGTCTCTCTCCCTTTAAAAAAAGCGGCCACTCCTCTCTGCTGGCTCTCTGGCTTCTGGCTCTGCTTCTGGAGACTAGGCTCCCTTCCTGGTTGCGCAAAGAGCTGTTGTCTGGGACTATGATCTGTAAATTTTTCCCTCTCAAATAAATAACCATTCTATTAATCATAATTCCAAACTGGTGTGGGATTGTTTGTGACTTAAGCCTTCAGATTCCCATGGGAGGCCTAACCCCTTTGAATGGACATGGGGGGAGCAATATATGAGAAGAGGTAGGAGGGAGGTGGGGCAGGGAATAGGAGAAGAGGAGGGAGGGGAAACTGTGTTAGTATGTAAAATTAATTAATTAATTTAAAAAATCAACAAAAATTAAATAGATGTGTTTTTTTTCATGTGATTCTTAAAGCCCTGAAATATTTGAAGATTTAGCATTGAGGTAAATTGTTATTGTAAAAACATAAAAAGATAATTCTACCTTACTTCAGTTCCTATTTAAACTCATGAAACCCATTGTTCTGCCTCAACCTCTAGGATGCAATGAGTCTTCACACAGAGATGTTTCTAACCACAATAACATGTATGTATCTTAGTGGAAGTGAGATTTTTAAGTCAGAATGCCCATGTAAATAGTAACCAAATGAGTGCTTGCAAGAAAATTTCATTCTATGTAGGTTCTTGAGCAGCTCTTTGGGAAACAGCTAAAGTCGAGATAAACTTTATTCAAAATCAAGATTTTTGTGTTACCAAATGCTGCATGTGTGCTTTGTTTACTACACATGATTTGATGATACATAAATAACTTTAAGCCCTTGTGACTAACAAGGACACAGAAAATAATCTAAAAACACCATTCTTCAGAGATGATATGACATTTAACTCACTTCCTTTCATAGAAAAATAGAGTACCAATTAATTATATGGATGAAGTTATGGAACAACAATGTCAATGAAAATAAAAATATAAAGAGTAAAAATATATGGACTAGAGAAATTTCTGAGGACTACAGAGCACACACTGATCTTGCAGAGGACCTAAACTTTATTTCCATGTCCTTTACTGGGTATCAAACAACCACCCATAACTTCAGCTCCAGGGGGATCCATTTTAGTGGCTATAGATTAGCCAATATAGTTGAGTAGGATCACCCAGATTGACTGTTATTTGTGTGTGTGAAAAGTAAGCCACTGAGATTAAAAGATTCTACCCACCAATATGCTCTGAGATATGATAAAGATTATTTATTTCAATGGCTTTACTTTTGGCATAAACAGGTCTAGAATGCTTTTCAAAATCACAGTTCTTGTCGGTGCTGGAGGTCTTGAGGAAACAAATCTCTTAGTTTATTTTGTCATCCTGGGGTCATTGGGTGTATTGCCTCTGTATAACTTTGCAGATGGCTATGACATACTGTTTGTATTTGGTTTATATCATGAAAAACATCTTACTGATTAGCTAAAGATGGGTCTGGCCACTCTTTTGTTGCTGTTTGTTTTTTGGTTTTTGTTTTTGTGCGTGTGTGCGTTTTGTTTTGTCTTGTGTTATTGTGGTCCTCTTAGAGACTTTCAACCAGTATTTCTAGGGCAGAGTGAAGAACTTTGTGAAGAAATCAGTGATAATGCTGCAATTCTGCAGAACATTTTTGATGCTGACTCCATGAAGTTAGTATAGACTTAGCAAACTAATAATTGGTGTGGAATTTCCCCCTGTATGCTATGAATATGCTTTATTACCGTGAGTTAATGAAGAAGCTGCTTCGGCCAATGGCTTATCAGAGCAAAGCCAGGCAGGAAATCTGAACAGAGATAGAAAGAGAGAGAGAGAGAGTAAGTGATGTCACAGAGAAGCCATGTAGCTGCCAAAGGAGGACACACTGATTGAAATTTTACTGATAGGCCACAGCCAGTGGTGATACACAGATTAACAAATGGGTTAATTTAGGATATAAGAACTAGCTAGAAATATGAATGAATCCTTGGCCAAATAATATTGAAATTAATATAGTTCCTGTATATGGGTCTGGGTGGCTGGGAAATGAATGGGCAGTCTCCATCTACAAGTGGCATCCAATGTGGGGCATCCACATAAAAACAGAGAGCTTGAAAAGGAATTCTAGAAACAAAAGGACAGAGTGAAACACAACTTCTTCATAGCCACATTTTTTTCCAGATATACTTTTTGCTGCTAGGTATGGCTCCTTTAAGAGAAGTCTTTCTGACTCGGGGTTAGCAGCAAAATATTGCAAGGATACTTTAAGATCTGGCTTTCTGGTATGTGCTGGCAGAAAAAAATCTGGTTCTTTCAGGAGATCATGCATTGGAACGTTGTCTGTGAGTAACATATTACAAATTGCTTAATGGTGACACAGACCTGTTTTGTCCCTGGAACTGGGGCAGTGAGCATGACTCTCAGAGGAGGTAAACATGCCTCCACCATTTTGGATGGGGCAGAAACAACAAGCAGGGCACAAAGTTGGTCCTAGCCATGCTCACTTAGCATTTAAAAAAAAAAAAAAGCTCCTGGTCAGAAAATGTTTACAGATGCACAATAAAGATAGATTCAGGTAAAAATAAATAAATTAATTAATTTTAAAAAGGACCTCTAAATGGGTCGCACTGTCAGATAAATGTTCACAGGCTTTGGAGAAAAAAATAAAAAAGTATAGGCAGTTATAAACCAATTAGTTCAGAAAGTAAAACAAAGTCATTAAAGAATCAGTAAATGTGATATAAAAGAGTACAGATAGTAATAAATTAAAGGGATAAAGAAAAATAAGCCTCATAAAGATGGAATATACACAAAGAGTCTTATTATGTATATTATTTTGTTTTCTTTGAGCTTTTTAACTGCAGAGAGGTATTTGATTCTGGGGGTTAATAAGCTAAACCAACATAGAGGTATCTTGACTCAAAAATTTGAGTCTAAGGATATACTGCTTTGGAAATGAGTTTCTGCTTTTGTTTCCACAAAAGATGGGAATCTATGGTTTCTTTTCAGGCTAATGTGGTTTGATGAAAAAAGATGCCCCCAAAGGTCTCTATGAACCCTAAAACTAGATCACTCAATAAATATCAGAAAACAATTTGGAAAAATCAGCCCCTAAATTCCCAAAATAATTGTTTGAAGACGTTTGTTTTCAATTAAAGAGAGATATAATATAGAAATAAATTGTTTGTATTGATATGGATCTTGGACTATTTATACAAATTTATGGTTGATTTACTACACTATGTATATGTATTTATGTCATTGTTTAATGTATTATGTTTATATATCTCATTAAAAATGTAATATATAATTGAAAATTAAATATTAATAGTCATTTATAATAGTCAAACTAATAGTCATGTTACTTAGGTTTTCTAAATATACAAAGATATATTTCAATTAGGCAGATAATCTTCAATACTTCAAAGATTATGGAATATGGTATGTATAATCTTTTAAGAGCTTAGACTTTTCATGACAATGAGACACATCTTCTGGCAGCACCAATCTACTTCAAGAGGATGATGGGCATTGAAGAGACTCCTTATGGAATTTCTTAAACATTTGGGCAAGAAATTGCTCTTCTCTGGACTGCTTGATGTTACGTTGTATAAACTGGACATGTAGGACCCACAGATAAATGACTGCTGGACTTGCCTGAGGAAGATGAATTAATCCTTTAGTGTTCCTGCTTCACAGAAAAAAAAATACTACCATATATTCTGCAAGACACAAAACAAAGCAACTGATAAACTTTGTCATTATAAGACAGAACAGATCTTCAAATTTCCTGCTTCATGGAAAATTCTGTGAGATACTATAGTCCTATAGGCTGAAGATAGATGCCCCCACATTACAAAGGAACTTTGGGTGACTATCTAGGCAGCAAGATGTCTCTGACAATTCTAGAGTTTTGAAAAATGCTTAATTCCTCTTCTTGTTTACTTATAGTCTTCTGTGGTCTTTGAAGCATTAAAGATAGGTATAGTTTTTCTTAACTATGATAAAGAATAAATTAGATATAAAAATTTAGATTCACAAAGATAGAATATATGACTAAATATTGTAACTGTAATTCTTGCTTAATACCTATTTTTATATGTAATATTCCTATCTTAAAGTTAAAACCTTCCTTTTCAATTAGACAAAAAAGGGAAGATGATATAGGATTTCCCTGTGTAGGCTATAAATATGTTTCATTACCACTGGTTAATTTTAAAAAGCTGATTCAGCAAATGGCTTAGCAGAACAAAGCAAAGCAGAAAATCTAAACAGAAATATATAAAGTAGGCTAAGTCACAGAGATGTCATGTAGCTGTCAAAGGAAAAGGACATACCACCTGAAAACTTACTGGTAGTTCATAGCCTCATGGTAATACACAGATTAATATAAAGGGGTAAATTTAAGATATAAAAACTAGCTAAAATAAGTAAAAACTATTGACCAAACAGTGTTAAAATTCATAAAGTTTTTGTGTGATTATTCTTGTCTGAGTAGCCAGAAAATGAGCATGCAGTCTCCCTCCACCTATAAATAGTACTAATTAGCACTGACCTTACTTTAGAAACCAACCACAATTCATGGTCTTCAGTCTGTCTTAATTTGCAATCAACTGGTTAAAACTATATGGAATGCCAAGTCACACTCAGACTTAGATTCTGGTTGGAGAAATTCTCAGAACTCAGTATAGCTATGTACATACATTAATCATTCTTTTGTGTGTGTGTATGTGTGCATTCTATAGAGCATGGGAAGAGGTAAAAAGGCAATACTTATCAGTCAGTTCTCACCATACACCTTGTTTCAAGGCAGTTTCTATCATTTTGCTGCATGCCAAATATTCATGACAAGCTGACCCCATGAATTTCTGGGTAATTTTCCTTTCTCCACTTCTCATTTCACTAGAGGGGTGCTAGAATTACATTTGTACTCTGTTACATCTTGTGCTTTTGGGATCTCAGCCCAGATTGTAACACTGGTGTGGCAAATATTTTTGTACCTACTAATCCATCTCTCCAGTCCAGTAACCATTGTATTAAAATCATACAAACCAAGCATAGTTAGATAGACTGAGAGAACAATGTCTCAGGGGGTCTTTGGAATAGAGCTTTTATTTTTTCTTCTCCACATGGAATCTATATGGGTTTTTTTATCCTGTCACACTGATGTTCTTGGTAATCAGTAAGCTCACATCAGTTTATTTCCAGAGTTAACTTGTGACTTGATCCCTCCCCTCTATTCCTTTCCCAGTAGTAGAACAGTCATCCAGACACTGTATCTCAAAGGCCCATTTTCTAGTCACATGATCACTCTGGCATCATGAATATACATCCTGGGTCATTTCAAGTATGGTCTAAAGCCTACTTTAAATAACAGACTATCCCATCACTAAGGAATATGAGACCCTAGACATTTCCTAAGAGTGATGAGAAGCCAAGGACAATGGCACTTGTTTTTTTGTTTTTTTGTTTTTTTGGTTTTTTTTGGCTTTTTTTTTTTTTTTGGTTTTTCGAGACAGGGTTTCTCTGTGGTTTTGGAGCCTGTCCTGGAACTAGCTCTTGTAGACCAGGCTGGTCTAGAACTCACAAAGATCTGGCACTTGGTTTTGATCCTACTGCATGAACTGGCTTTGTGGGAGCCTAGTCTGTTTGGATGCTCACCATCCTGGACCTGGATGGAGGGGGGAGGACCTTGGACTTTCCACAGGGCAGGGAATCTGACTGCTCTTCAGACTGGAGAAGGAGGGGGAGTGGAGTGGAGGGAGGGGGAGAGGAGTGGAGAGGAGGGGGAAGGAAATGGGAGGCAGGGAAGAGGCAGAAATTTTTTCAATAAAAAAAAGAGTGATCGGGGATAAAAATCAGATGAATAATTTGTATAGATAATAGTTAGATATTGCACATATAACATATAATATACATGGTGTGTTTCTCATTTTCAAAACATAATTCATTAAAACAATAAAATACTTCATCTACAATAGGCCATTTAAAGAGGAAACAATAATGTTATGTAGGCCATGGAAAATTATGCATAGAGTCATTGTTATGCTATCATCAGTTGTACAAAAGTACAATAACCTCTGCAAATTTCCTGAGCTTCAGTTTATTAATAAAAGCTATAGAGAATGGATTAGTAGCATTTAGTAGCAGTCATGCACATCATTGGAAATCCAACCTCTTAATTTAGACTCATCAACTGTCTTTCAAACACAACACACGCACACACACACACACACACACACACACATACACACATACACAAGAGCTTAAATTGACAGAGACTATTAACTGAAAGCATTGTAATTATCCTAGGAATTATTAGACATTGAAAGGGTTCAAATGCCATAGGGAATACAATTAATTACTACCTATCATTCTTACTTGTACTTAAAATTCCTCTTGCTGAAGGAAAACCTTGAAATTTAGACAATTTTACACTACTATTTGAGTTCTACGAAAAATGTAGTTGTGATATATATTTAAAATATATAATGCTTAAAAATGAAAGTTATAAATTTCTAAGACTTAATTAATCTTATGAGCATTTTCTCTGCATTAATAAATAGATATACTAATTATGTATATACATAAACATGTATACAACACTAACACACACATATATGTGTGTGTATATATATGTATGTATGTATGTATGTATGTATGTATGCCCTTAAATTTCTTGTCCCCAACCTGATCCATGAGCATGGGAGGTCTTTCCATCTTCTGATATCTTTTTCAATTTTCTCTTCAAAGACTTGAAAGTTTTAACATACAGGTCTTTCACTTTCTTGGTTAGAGATAACACAAGATAGTTTATATTGTTTGTGGCTATTGTGAAGGGTGTTGCTTTCCTGATTTCTTTCTCAACCTGTTTGTTGTTTGTATATAGGAGGGTTATTAATTTTTTAAGTTAACCTTGTATCCAACCACTTCACTGAAGGTGTTTATCTCAAAGTAGTCCTCTGGTAGAAGTTTAAGGATCACTTATGTAAACTATCATATCATCTGCAAATAGTGCTACTTTGACTTCTTCCTTTCTAATATGTATCTTCTTAACCTCCTTCAGTTATCTTATTGTTTTAAGACTTCATTACTTTATTGAATAGGTATGGAGAATGTGGACAACCTTGTCTTGTTTCTGATTTTAGTAATCCTCTTTTGAATTGTTCTTCATTTAAGTCTATATTGCCTTGCTGGAGACTGATGTGGCATTCCCCTCTGTATGCTATCATAAGGTCCACTCCTTGAGATGGTACCAATATCTGATACTGCTTGGCTGAATAAGAACCAGAGATAACCCAGAAACCTATGGTAAAATCAATTTCTATTGGTCTTTAAAAACAAACAAAAAAGTAATAAAAATATTCCTAATGACATTCTGTATTACTCAAAGATGGGTACCTCATTTATACACCATCAGAGAAAATTCCTTGTGCAGCAGATAGAAACAAATCTGTAAAGACCCACAGCCAGATGTCAGTGTATGTGCGTGTGTGT
>NC_022010.1:84514443-84517416 GCF_000317375.1 Microtus ochrogaster
AAAAAAAATTACATATAACAAAACAGGAATCAAGCAGGAATTACAGTTAAAATATTTGTATCTACTTCATCTTATATCATAACTAAGGAAAACTGTAACTATAACTTTCTATTCTTCAACTCCATTAAAGACTACATAAGGATAAAATATTACATAAGTAAACAGAAAGTGCCTTGTAAGCAACTTCTAAAACTCTAGAATTGACAGAGGCATCTCGCTTCCAGGACAGTCACCAAAGTTCTTTTGTACAATTGGAGCATCCATCTTCAGCCTATAAGCCAGTAGTATCGGTCAGACTTTTTCATGAAGCAGGAAATTTCAAAGACAGTTCTGACTATATTGGCAGTTTGTTAGTTACTTTCTTCTGGGTCCTGCAGAATGTCTGACAGACTCATTCATGAAACAGATACTCGGAAGGAATGTCTCACCTTTAGGCAAGTTCAGCAGTCATTTTTCTGTGGGCCCTGCATGTTCATTTCATATAGCATAACATCAAGCAGTCCATCTAAGAGCAGTTTCTTGCCCAAATGGCTAGCAAACTCCATAAGTAGCCTCTTCAATGCCCATTATTCTCTTGAAGTTGATTGGTGCTGCCAGAAGCAGATGTGTCTCATTGTCATGGAAATGTTTCCTAAGTTTTCCAAACATTTTAAATGCCATATTCTACTGGCCTTTGAAATTATTTGCATTTTATAATTGCTTAGCTATTGCTTTTAGTCCTTTTTTTATTTTTTCAGCCTGTTTTCGAATACAGTGGATCTAGAGGAAATTTACTCTATTCTGGAGATATTTGTCATTGTTGAGATAGTATTTAAGAGCAGAACATACAAAAAAAAGTTTGAAACTTAGACATGGTACCATCACTTTCATTTGACTCTTTAAAACAACAAGGGAAAAAAAACTATATATCGTTGGAACTCAGAAAAAAATCCATTTTTTCTATTCGATCTACTACTGAAATATCTCTTAACATACACACACACATATAATTATAGCCTGAATAAAACATTCCATATGCTGTATCCTGATAGATTCTTACAGTATGACATTTTGTAACTAGTATTTCCATGTCTCTTAAGACTTTGCTTTCCAGGATCAGTCTCCACTGTAACTGAGTTAATTCTGTTCAATTATGAACCTATTTGAACAAAAAAATAACAATAGTAATATTAACTTCTTTTCAAATGTTACTTACTTCTGTTTTGTGTTTTAAAAGCTATATTCTTAGAAGAATGTAAAGGGCTAATATTTAAAATATTTGCACAATGTACACTCAAGTCTTATGTAAAAGTGATAGAATATGGATTGTTTTTCTCCACTGTTATCTGGATTTAGTCATTGGAGGAAGAAAAACTGTCAGGTTGACATTTCTTGTATTTTATGTGGAAGCACTTTCTAAATTTCATTTCACTGAAGTGAATTCAGTTTTTCTTACAAAGCATTGAATGCCCAGCAATACACTCTTCTGACTTAACAGATGTTTATAATATGCATAACTGGATATATCTATAAACATTTAAGACTTCTATAGAAGGGCAATGGGACCAGGGAAAGGAAAAAATGAAAACAAAAAGATTATTTCTTATTAAAGTCCTCTAAAAAGAGTATGAATTATACAACTTTAGGGCATATTTACCACTAGATTAATGAAAATTTATTCACAAAACTCCCTAGGAGCAGAGATCAGGATGTACTGTTTACATTCTTTATTTTGCATATTATAAATTTTTACATGACAGTACGTTATATACTTAAAAGACCAGCAGGCAGATTTTGAATAAGAAATGAACTTTGGGTCTTGTTTTGATGTGTAGTCGCATGTGGGAAATCACAAGTGTTTAAAATGCTTACATCAAATCTAAAAAGTTATCTTGCTGGCAAGACAGGGAATGAGACATTAAAGTCTTGAAGAGACAACATTGCTTTATAAATATATTTTTTTCCTAAAAATACATCCATTTTTGCACCTCTTGATCTGAGGAAGCTTTTTCCATATGGATTCTTTTGTGAAGCCATTGAGGGACCCATCATTATAAAAGAAGAGCAGAAATGTCATTCGAAGAATGTGTAGATGGTGTCTTAAGTAAAGTTACTAGGTTAAGAACTCAAGATTCTGGATTGCTTTTCCTAGTGTTAGAACTAAGTAGCTAACATTTAAGTTATACTGATGTATTCCAGTTTAAACATCTTTAAATAATATTTTTCTGAGGTGAGAATATTGTTGATATAGTATTTTGAGTTGCAGTGAGAGATTTGATAAGATTAAATGACTAAAGAAGTTTCCGCTCATCATACTTCAGTAAGAAATTCTAAGGAAATCTTACATCTTGATTTTTTGAATGAAATAAAGAAAGAAAGAAGTGATGTTTATGCATTTCTGCCTAAAACAGAAGACATTTTTTAAATTATTCATGTGGAAAATGTTTATGTGTGCAAAACAAATAACATTAAGTCATTCTGTTTGGTAACCACATTAGTGTGTTACATGACACTTATGTGGTAACCATATTGTTATGTGGAAATTGTTTTTCCAAAACAAACAGCTAAATATTTTCCATAAAATTCTTTCCTCAAATAAAACAATGCAAAAATATCTAGAAATTTTTGAAAATTAAAAAACAAAAAATAAAAACTCTTTATGACCTCAACATTAACCAATGTTATTAATTAGTACTCAGTAACATAAACATTCAAATAACAGTCATCAAGATAACTTCTGCATTATACTCAGTTTATTTGTGTGAATAAATTCTCACCTATATATTAAAGATAGATATGATCTTACCAAATACTATTAGCCTTTCTTAAACTGTATATAACAGAGAAAATGCATTTACTAATAATTAACTCCCCTCTACCATGCAACAGCAATATACAATCCTTATAATAATCTATTTTTTTAAATTTATTTATTTATTAAGGATTTCTGCCTCCTCCCCGCCACCGCCTCCCATTTCCCTCCTCTTCCCCCAT
>NC_022010.1:84517516-84520607 GCF_000317375.1 Microtus ochrogaster
CTGTGTTTAATAAAAGGAAAAATAGAAAAATGAATATATATATATAATATGTAATGCAGATATTGAAAAGTTATAAATTTTAAGACTTTATTTTTATATGTAAGAGTGTTTTGGCTATATGCATGAAAATTTACTGTCTGCATGTCTGTTCTCTTTGAGTTAAGGAAAAGCAAGTAGACTCCTTGAACTGTGAGTATAGAAGGTTACATGTTGCCACATGGGTACTGGAAGCTCAACCCAAGTACTTTGAAAAAGGATATGACTCACTTAACTGCTGAGTCCTCTTTCTTCACCAAACAAGGAGAGTTCAATCTGGTGCCCATATTAGAACTTAGAAACTTTACTGAGGCCATAGTAAAATTCTTAATTAGAATGCCATCAGACTTCTTAAAACTGCATAAACTGTTCATTTAAAAATCATGTCCAACTTAGTCAATAAATACCAAACATAGCATTCATAAAAGAAAAATGAAATAACTCAACTTGATAAAATCATAATATATAATGGACTAAAAGACCATTTATTTACATTTCGCTTGGGTCACCAGGTAAATACGCTTTTCTTTACAGCACCTGTAGGCTAGGGTCTATAAGTAACTATTGTTTTAAATATAATAACAGGATATTGTCCCCCTAGAATTGCTATTTGTTTTGTTCCAGCTGTAAATAACATCTTTTTTGTGATTGTATCTGTATAAGTATCTGAATAAGCAGATTGTAGAAGAAATGATATATTTTGGATCATGATTCCAGAAATTTCTGACTAGATTTAAAATCTCTATGGCTATACACCTGCAGATGTGACCGTAAGGTTATCTTCGAATGGTTTAACTGAGGATGGGAAAGTTGCCTTAAATGGAGGCAGCTTTATTTCATTCTCTAGAGCAGAGGCCTTGGCTTGAATATCAAAGAGAAAGCTGGTTGGGCATCACCCTTTATCTCTCTACGTCTCTGACTATAGATGCCAGACAGCCAGTCACCGCTTATTCTTGCTAGTGCATCTTCACCTGCCAAAAGACTGTATCCCTTCTTAAATCATGAGTAACATCATGCCTTCCTTCCTTCAGATGCTATTATGGGGATTTTATCATGTGAAGGCTGAAGCTGCTCATTTGTTCCCAGCCGCCTAGACTCTACAGACCACATAGAAACTATATCATTTGCAATACTGTTTGGACAAAAGCTTGAGTGTATTTCTAGAAAGTCTTACATCTTAAATTAACCCATTTCTACTAACCTGTTTATCACCACGTGGTTGTGGCCTACCAGTAAGGTTCAGTCTGGTAATGTTCAGTCCGGTGTCAGGCGTCTGCTCCTGTGGCGGCTACATGGCTTCTCTTTTACTCTGCCTACTCTCTCCTCCTTTATCTGCTAAGCCACCTACTCTCTCCTCCTTTATCTGCTAAGCCACTGGCCGAAACAGCTTTATTCATTAATCAATGAAAGCAACACATACACAGAAGAACTTCACACACACCATTTCCTTTTTCTGTTTAAATAAAAAGGAAGGTTTTAACTTAACATAAAAAAAAATTACATATAACAAAACAGGAATCAAGCAGGAATTACAGTTAAAATATTTGTATCTACTTCATCTTATATCATAACTAAGGAAAACTGTAACTATAACTTTCTATTCTTCAACTCCATTAAAGACTACATAAGGATAAAATATTACATAAGTAAACAGAAAGTGCCTTGTAAGCAACTTCTAAAACTCTAGAATTGACAGAGGCATCTCGCTTCCAGGACAGTCACCAAAGTTCTTTTGTACAATTGGAGCATCCATCTTCAGCCTATAAGCCAGTAGTATCGGTCAGACTTTTTCATGAAGCAGGAAATTTCAAAGACAGTTCTGACTATATTGGCAGTTTGTTAGTTACTTTCTTCTGGGTCCTGCAGAATGTCTGACAGACTCATTCATGAAACAGATACTCGGAAGGAATGTCTCACCTTTAGGCAAGTTCAGCAGTCATTTTTCTGTGGGCCCTGCATGTTCATTTCATATAGCATAACATCAAGCAGTCCATCTAAGAGCAGTTTCTTGCCCAAATGGCTAGCAAACTCCATAAGTAGCCTCTTCAATGCCCATTATTCTCTTGAAGTTGATTGGTGCTGCCAGAAGCAGATGTGTCTCATTGTCATGGAAATGTTTCCTAAGTTTTCCAAACATTTTAAATGCCATATTCTACTGGCCTTTGAAATTATTTGCATTTTATAATTGCTTAGCTATTGCTTTTAGTCCTTTTTTTATTTTTTCAGCCTGTTTTCGAATACAGTGGATCTAGAGGAAATTTACTCTATTCTGGAGATATTTGTCATTGTTGAGATAGTATTTAAGAGCAGAACATACAAAAAAAAGTTTGAAACTTAGACATGGTACCATCACTTTCATTTGACTCTTTAAAACAACAAGGGAAAAAAAACTATATATCGTTGGAACTCAGAAAAAAATCCATTTTTTCTATTCGATCTACTACTGAAATATCTCTTAACATACACACACACATATAATTATAGCCTGAATAAAACATTCCATATGCTGTATCCTGATAGATTCTTACAGTATGACATTTTGTAACTAGTATTTCCATGTCTCTTAAGACTTTGCTTTCCAGGATCAGTCTCCACTGTAACTGAGTTAATTCTGTTCAATTATGAACCTATTTGAACAAAAAAATAACAATAGTAATATTAACTTCTTTTCAAATGTTACTTACTTCTGTTTTGTGTTTTAAAAGCTATATTCTTAGAAGAATGTAAAGGGCTAATATTTAAAATATTTGCACAATGTACACTCAAGTCTTATGTAAAAGTGATAGAATATGGATTGTTTTTCTCCACTGTTATCTGGATTTAGTCATTGGAGGAAGAAAAACTGTCAGGTTGACATTTCTTGTATTTTATGTGGAAGCACTTTCTAAATTTCATTTCACTGAAGTGAATTCAGTTTTTCTTACAAAGCATTGAATGCCCAGCAATACACTCTTCTGACTTAACAGATGTTTATAATATGCATAACTGGATATATCTATAAACATTTAAGACTTCTATAGAAGGGCAATGGGACCAGGGAAAGGAAAAAATGAAA
>NC_022010.1:84520707-84527804 GCF_000317375.1 Microtus ochrogaster
CACTTCCATCCAGGTTTAGTAAGGTGAACATCCAAACTGCCTAAGCTCCCCCAAAGCCAGTACATGCAGTAGGATCAAAAACCCATTGCCATTGTTTTTGAGTTCTCAGTAGTTCTCATTGTCCGCTATGTTCAGCAAGTCCGGTTTTATCCCATGCTTTTTTCAGACCCAGGCCAGCTGGCCTTGGTGAGTTCCCAGTAGAACATCCCCATTGTTTCAGTGTGTGGGTGTACCCCTCGCGGTCCTGAGTTCCTTGCTAGTGCTCCCTCTCCTTCTAATTTGTATATTTCTTGTTAAGAAAATATTTACAATTATGGTCCCTGTCTTCAATTTACTTTAGTTCGTATAACTTATCTTATAACTCAGTCACTATGTTCCCACACACACAGGCACACAGAAAATAATATCAAAAGCGCAAACTCTAATTTGGTTTTCTTTCTAAAAATTTATATTTTTTGGATGATTTCACTTGTGTGTAAGGGTCTCATTAATATTACCTCTACTAGGCACCTGTGCTATCAACAGACCCATAGGTACTAGAAGCAAGTGTAAAATGGATTTTTTGTTGTTATTTTATTGAAGTTTTTGGGAAAATAAGTCAGTGTATTTCACCAGAGTAGCTAAACACTGCACTCCTATTTCTGCTGCTTGTTAGGAAAGAATTACTTTCATTCACTCATTCATTTCAGGGGCCAGACACTTTGAAACAGTTGTAATAGTGAAACAAACAGATATGATGTCCTCATCTCTTTTCCGTGGGTCTTGGAGTTTCATAATGTCAAAGTTACTCAGATGAAAATAGAAAGCAGATGAGAGCAATATGCATGAAGCAATATTTCTTTGTAGTATATCTGCTTCAGATATAAAAGGTGAAGATATCTGTGCTTATAACTTATCAATCAATTTATTTTGCAGCCAAAATTTTGTTTGATCCTTCGAAATAAACATGCTCCATGCCTGGGTGAGAGGTTTTTTTCTTTAGAAACAGAAGGTTCAGATTCCCTCATGTGATTCTGTTCTTTGTGCTCCAAATTCCTAGAGTAACCAAGCTTTGTTTGTAGTTATTTAATTAAAGATGTCTCCTCAGAGTCGATAAAACCTTTGAAACTTCTGTGCTTGAAGCATATGATCATGGTTGAACACCAGTAGACAGTAGAGATTTTATTCTCATGTAAGTAACAAATAAAGAGATATATACAGATCAGTGTTTTGCTCCTCTGTGCTGGGTCCGTTTCCTTAGGGCTTCAGTTTGGATCTTGCACTTTCCTCAAAGACCAATGAGTTCAGGGTTTGTTTTTCAAGATGGTGTGATAGGGACCAGGTAGAACTGCTGCAAGAGAGAGCCCGATGGGAACTCTTCAATCATTTTACAGGATTAGGCTTGACTTCCCATCTATCCCCTCCTCCCTCATGCAAACTAAAATCCTTTGCTGCTACCCATGTCATTGCCATTGTTATTCTTATAAAGACCTGACAACAACCAAGAAGTCTTTCATCAGAGTTAAGCAAGTGCGTGTAACATGTACTTTAACTTCCATGATCAAGAAATAAATTTTCATCTGTAAAAGAACATGGCTAAATCGGGCACTTGACTACTTTAACACAGGGGATTTAAATTTAACTGAAACATCAAAATTCCTGGGTGAATCATTATTTATTAAGCTCTAATTTAATAAATTGCCTTTATTAATGATATTTACTATAAGTACTTAATAGCATATTGCTAGTAATAAATTAATTAATTATAGCATCTATCTTTTACAATCATGCAGCATGCATCAAAGACTATTAGGCTCCATGACAAATACAGACAATGCACTAGTTTATATTAATGACCACTAGAACTGACTTCCAAAACTTGATTCCATTAAAATTCCTATCTTTAATTGCATACACTGAGAATTTCATTCAATAATTCAATGAACATTTATAACTGACTGAGGAAAAAGTCTTAAATAAAGGGTTGCAAAATAATGTTTGCATAACAAGGGTATAGGCCAAAATACACAGGAAAAATGAAAAAAAAATGTCTGAAATGTATTTAATATTAACGTATGGAGCTTTTTTTTTTCTTACATGAGGAAAAGACACTTGCTAAGCAACCAATCAAATAGACTTAGGCTTTCTTACAAATCAAGAAACAACAAATTTCACTGTATAAAAAACATGGTTAAATCGGGCACTTGACTACTTTAACACAGGGGACTTTAATTGAAACATCAAAATCCTTTTGAAATTTTTTTCACTCAAATCAAAATTTCTAAATGGAAAATGTAATGAAGTAACAGACTTAAGTCATTGTGTTACAGAAACCCTTCTATTTTCTCTAAGAGACTCAAAATTGAAAAGTCAACAAACGCATCCAGAAAGAGAGGGAAAAAGAGAAAGATTTGTGAACTGTGGTGGCTTGAAAGAAAATGGCCTCCATAGGCCCATCGGGAATGACCCTACTAGGAAATATGGCCTTGTTGTAGAAGGTGTGGCCTTGTTGGAGGAAGTGTATCACTGTGCTGGATAGGCTTTGATGTCTTTTATGTTCAGTTACTCCCCATGTGACTGACAATCTCCTTTTGCTGAGTTTCAAGATGTAGAACTTTCAGCTATCCCTCCAGCACCATGTCTGCCTGCACACTGTCATGCTTCCCACTATAAAGATAATAGACTAAACCTCTGAACTGTAAGTCACTCCCAATTAAATGTTTTGTTTATAACAGCTGCAAGGAGAACTCTAAGAGGTACTCATGGATCACCCTGGGTAGTTGAAATAGACAAGATCTCCCGGGTAAACTGGGGGCTGAGGGAGGGAGGATAGGAGAGAGAATGGGGGATGAGAACATGAGGGAATGGAATGATCAAGTCGGGAGAAGGATTAAGAGAGAGGACAATCAAGAACAATGGCAGTGGGTTTCTGATCCTACTGCACATACTG
The DNA here is from genome assembly GCF_000317375.1 of Microtus ochrogaster. Taxonomy (NCBI): domain Eukaryota; kingdom Metazoa; phylum Chordata; class Mammalia; order Rodentia; family Cricetidae; genus Microtus; species Microtus ochrogaster. Next base: position 84,523,637 of record NC_022010.1, read on the forward strand.
GCTTTCGGGGAGCCTAGGCAGTTTGGATGCTCACCTTACTAAACCTAAATGGAGGTGGGCGGTCCTTGGACTTCCCACAGGTCAGGGAACCCTGATTGCTCTTCAAGCTGATGAGGGAGATGGACTTGATGGGGGAGGGGGAGGGAAATGGGAGGCGGTGGCGGGGAGGAGGCAGAAATCCTTTATAAATAAATAAATTTAATAAAAAAAAAGAGATATCTTGAGAGAGGGAGCCATTGTGGGGTTTAGGAGAAACCTGGTGCTAGGAAAGTTTCCAGGAATCTATAAGGACATCCCAGTTCACAGAATTTCATTTTCAGATATCCCTTTAAATATATGAGTTTTTTGCCCATGCTACAAAAGCCATTCTATTTCTGTTTGATATATTTTCTGTGGATGTGGTAATTGTTCAAAACAACAACAACAACAAAATCTAGAAATTAGCCTGGACAAATGTTGATTTCTGAAGCACAGTTTTCCTTCCCCCCTCTGACTAACCAGTTTCCCTCAACTTCATAGACACCATTCATAATTCTGGTAGTCATTTTTTTCTTCATAGACACCATTCATAATTCTGGTAGTCATTTTTTTTTTTTTTGGTTTTTTTCGAGACAGGGTTTCTCTGGTAGTCATTTTTATATGTGATTTGTTGACAGGATTAGCAATGAACTTGCTATCTGAAAGCTTCAACTGAGGATCAAGCACACAAACATAAAAGTACTATTGCTTCTTGCTGGAATGTAAAATGAGAGCTATGTAACTGGATTAATATTTCAAGTGAAATGAGGCTATTATAATTAATCATTTATATATTTGCCGATTTATGTATAAGTATGTCTACCCAAACCAGGCCTGAAAAAGTTCTGTTGATTTAGTCTTCTCCCATATGACCCAGTTAGTTAAATCGTCTCTTCACTAGAAGCAGGTTCTTCGTTACATAGAGGGAACAGTCTTCTGAGTTTGTCAGACTTATTATAAGACTACATACTTGACAGTACTACTCATCTTTTTATATCTAGTCATTGACTTCCTGATGCAATCGATTTGAACAGGGTTCTAAAAGGAAGACAGGTAAAACCACTGTGATCAGTATTGCACAGGGTGGGGAGTGAGTTTTAAAAGGATACCAGAGTTTTATCAAATACAGATAAGGTGGAAATCCCAGCCTGAAGTCTCCTCAGCTCAGGATTGGACCACAGATCTGTCCTGAATCTTGATTCACCAAGCAGCTGGTAACAGCCATAGACTTCTGGACTTCTCACTGCTAAATCCAGATATTTCTCAGGAGGTTGAGCTCATAGGAGCATTTCATGCCCTGCTAATATTTCAGTTACTCTCTTGCTATCCCTTGCTTCCATTATTCCAAGTCTAAGTAAGTGTGATTGACAGAACCAACCCATGCCTATGCTCTACCAGCAATAAAACTGAAAACTATATGCCTTTTGCTGTCATTGTTCAGTCTGCAATCTCCCAGGTAGCAGACAGAAGTTCAAATATGGTTTGAGCCTGAAAGGTTCATGCATTTCAATGACAAACACCCACTTTTTTCCTCCTGGAAATTAGACTATCAATTAAGGTGCTGATAAAATTGCCAAGATCTGTTTGGTGGTTGTTTATTCATACATGAATTTGAAACAGGCTACAGAATAACTTGTTGGAAATCTGAAAAATTGCTTCAATCCAAAACTTTAGATCAAAATTACCTCTTAGATTCTTTTAGACAAGAGAGAGCTTATGTTGCATTTGGTTACCTGATAGCTAACTGCCTGTAAGCTCACAAATAAGAAACATACATACTACCCTGCCCTATGTTTTATGATATACAACAATCTGGCTTCTTTGTAACCAGTAGTTTATATTCTTCTAAAGTATTACTTGGATTGTAAGTAGCAATAAAAGTGGTTAGAAAACAAGATTGAGTCTGTAGACTATAAGATCTACTGTATCTCAACTGAATTTCCAATGTGTGTATCTGTCACATTGCGACCAAAAGTGTTTGCTTAGGTATTGTAAGTCACTTTCCTGCACATAGCCCTTGGACACTCAAAATTGAAGAGTTTAACCAATTTTCTCTTCTGAAATGAAATATTTTGCCAGCAGTTTCTGCTGTGAGTGAAATTGACTTAGATTATAAAATCTACAGTCACAGAAAGGGTCAAAGGTAAATCACAGAACTACAGGAGCATGTCTCCTGCTAGTTGAAAACCAGTGTGAGCAGGAAATGGAGGACATGAGAGCAAAAAAATAAAAAATAAAAAATAAACATCAACGACAAGTTAAAAGAAGCCATAATATTACATATATGTATGTTACCTTTCAAACTCTGCCTCACTACAGATAGGATGCTGGCATTTGACTTCAACTTGATTCTTTTGTAAAATTTAAATTAAATTATGTACAAATGGCCCTATATAAAGGTTTTGCTAATTTTCTAATTTAAACATTCATCATTCAGTATATAGCATTGATAAGTACTGCCATAGAATATTGAGAATGAGATTCCCAAAAGAAATATCACATCTGCTATGTCCTCATATTGAAATTACACAAGCAAACCCAGAAATAACAGGGATAGGTGGATCATGATTATTGTACATAATGTGCACACAGGCATAGACACAACAAATCTAACTCATTGGATACCAGTTCTCAGTCCTAAATGAGACTAGACTTTCTATAGTTCTCAGGGACAACTTCTTTCTTAACCATCACTATGATAGTATACTATAAGTGTTAATCTCTAGGTGAAAAAGATGATATCATTCTCTGATAAAAACTCTCAGTGTGTTTACTGTATCTCCCGTCATTTATATTGTGTTTTCCAAAGCTGAATCCAAGCCTACATGCAACAGAAGTCTCTAGAATGTTCAGTACTGGTGACTTTTCTTTTTTATTTTTGTTTTACTATTCCCATCGCTGAGATACAAAATTTCAATTTTGAATGTATATATGTGACCCTTAAGTCAACTATAGTTTGTTAATTATAGTTAGTTTTAATCATATATTCTTATTGCAATATTAAACATTGTTATTATACCTTTGAGTTATAATATATACAATGATACCATTTACATATACTATTTTGCATAGAAAAATAGTGGAAAGACTCAATAAGATATTTTTTCAAAATCTAATATTGTATCAGTTAATTAGTTTATACTATTATTATTATTATTATATATCTGACCTCTTCATTTAAGGTTGATTATATTGTGCAAAAACTTGAAATGCATGTTTACATTTATAGATACTTGACACCTATATAGATTCATGGGTCTTTATTTAAAAAAACAACAACTTTGTCTGTAGTCCTGGAACTATTGATCCAAAACATGAGTAGTTGCCTTGCCTATTGAGTATCAGGTAAAAGAGTTCAACATTAATTATGCTATAATGTAAGTAGAGACTGCTCGTTCCTTTTCTGGCCACCCAGACCCATATAATCACACAGAAACTATATTAATTACAATGCTGCTTTGCCAATGATTCAGGCATATTCCTAGTTATTTCTAACATCTTAAATCAACCCATTTCTATAATTTTATATGTTACCATGAGGCTCATGGTTTGTTACCTCTTGTTTCTTGGGCAGCAATATGGTGGCAGTTACATTACATCTGTCTGACGCTGCCTACTCTCTCTATCTCCTTTCAGATTTCCTGCCTGGCTTTACTAAGCCATTGGCCAAAAGAGCTTTATTTATCAACAAATAAAAGCAACACATATACAGAAGTACATCCCACATCACTATGACATGAAATAAAATGTCACTCTCATATGCATCTATTAAGGCCTACCTCTATAGATAATGGCTCTATTTTGGGAAAGTCTGGAAATTAAGGAGTCTGGCCACAGATGAAGGAAATAGGCAGGGATGAGTTCTTGTGGATATTTTATCCTTAGTGCCTTCCTTCTTTCTTCTTATTATTAGATGAAGAATCTCTGACACCAGTGCCTACTAAAATGATGTTTTTGGCAAGTGCATTGAGCCAAGCAACTATAGAACAAACTATCTGAATCTGTGAGTCAAAATAAATAATTCCTTCTTTTTCAGGTGTTTGGTCACAACAGCTTAAAGGTAAGTAACACCAACTATAATTGTTATAAATATGCGGTGTTCATGAAACAAAGAGAATATATCCTGTGTTGAATAAGAGTGGCGGGGCTG
>NC_022010.1:84528444-84540801 GCF_000317375.1 Microtus ochrogaster
TCAGCATGTCTGACCTGGCAGCTTGCTTCATGGCGTCTGCCCAGGCGAGGGGAGCATGGCCTCTGAGCTCACTTCCTCTTTCTCCCAGCATTTTGTTCTGTTTACTCCTCCCACCTATGTTTTAACCTATGAGGGCCAAGCAGTTTCTTTATTATAATTAACCAATGACCTTCCTCCATCATATATGTTAATTCTATTAAGGGTTGAGTTCAGTTGTCAGAAGATCACATATGCTTTTCCATCGTGAATGTTAGTCATTAGGATTTTTTCTATATTTTCCTTAAAAAGATTTTAAATAAAACATTCTGGAATCAGTTACTTCATTTTGGAATAGCCAACCTATGTATGATAGATGAAGTTAATTAGACATTTTCATTGGGGCACTAATACATGATTGTTTATAAACATATTAATCTAAAACAATATAGAAAAATGATTAGGTGTACCTATGATCCCAGCCCTCAATGCTGAGAGTATCAATTGGTAAATTTTCTACTATTCTTGTATTGTTTCTCTAAAAATATTGACATGTTATGGCCTTATGTTTTGTGTTTTTTTTAGATATCCTTTATGTTTTCCTCTTTACCACATATTATTTATTGTTATAAAAAATACTGATGCAAAAGTATCTCAAAAGATGTTCTATAGTAGTTCACTTACATAGTATAACAAATACTTAATGGTTCACAGTAATTCCCACAAATAAATTGCAAGGGTCTCTGCAAACACCATGGCCAGCAGATTATAGGTCCATGAGAGGCAAGAAGGTAATTCAAGTTCAGCACAATTCAGTAACTAGTGTTGGTTCAAACTTCAAGTGTGTAATCCCAAGTATTTTATTTTAGGCACATTGAAGTACAACACAATCTAGTGAAAAGGTTTCCTGGTGATAATTAATTCAGTCCCCTGTGTACAACAATATGGCATCTCAAATATATTTACATTTTCTTTTGAACTTAAGATTTATGTTAAGATAGTGCACAGTGCACCTAGTGGGTTCATGGGGAGGGCAGATATCAAGCTCCTTCTTAATAGGCACACATTTCAAAGAAAGCTCACTGAATTGTCAATTTTGTTCTGACATACAATGAACATTTTCAGTGATGCATACAGTTACTCTTGTTAATTTTAATGTATTTCTAAAGAAACATGTTTCTTGACTTAAGAGAGCTTTCTTTGAATGTATTCACAGCTGCGTTGGTTTGCAATCTCCTCTTCCTTCAAGAAGGCACACCTGTTCAGCTAGAAGAGCCTGTTTGTGGTGCCGGGTTTCATTCGCTCTATCTAAAAGGTAAGCTTCCAGATCACTTCAAATGCATTTGCTCTGTTGTTATAGGTAACCTGCTTTGTTAAGGTTATACACACATCATATGCATTGACATTCAAAGGATTTGTCATAACTAAATAAACTCCTACAAAAGGATGATAAGAGTTATACTAACCTAACTCCCATGCAACACAAAGCAGTTTTTTGGTCCTTGAGCCCCCAAAACACAATGTTATATAGCTCCCCTGCTTGCTTATTGAGGGAAGTTCTGACTTTAGAACAATAGTCTTATTTAGGACATTTTAACCTCAAAGTTTTACATCTTGCAAGCAGTAAAAGAAATCTTGAGAAATCGTGATATTGACAAGATCATAAATAAGTAGGGTATAATGCATTCACCAAATTTCTGCCTCGGATAACTCCCAACTCCTTGTGTATTAAATGACTTACATGTCCTATCCAAATCAATAAACCTTTTAAACTAGCTTTAATTGAAAAAGAAAAAAAAAGGCAAACTGTCTAGTGAGCCACTAGATGGCAGTGAAAGATCAGAAAAGTACCATTACATACAAAGCATTAAAATGGATAGAATTCAAGTCTAATTATCATCTTCATAGGATTTTCATTATCAACAAAATATGTGCTGTGAATAATTTATCAAATATATCTTTTAATATGAAAAATTTTTGCCTTTTTCCTGAGAAATTTTTACATATGTGTGATGCATAACACAGATCAGAATTATATACAAGGCATGTGAGTGTGTGTATCCTACAGGATGTTTTATGTTCAGTGTTTAAGAAAAAACAAATTGTAAACCAGCAATATGGCATCTTAAATATATTTACATTTTCTTTGAACTTAAGATTTATGTTATGTTTTTATATTGTTAGGAAGATATAATTTAATATAGCTATTTTCCAACATATTACATAATTTCACAAGCTTATAAACTTTGTATTCCTATATCTTATAATATGGATAAGTATCAAACTATCTAGGTAATATATACATTTTTTTAAATGTTAGGTTACTAATGAATTAAAAGTTCCCAACAGTGGTTTCTACCTGAAGAACTGCACCTAGTTTCCATACTTTAGATGATGGCAAAAGAAAATAGCTTTTTCTCTGATAATTCTTTGTCTTATCTGGAGCAAGTATAGAGGCCATCTCCATCTATGCAGGAGCTGAGCAAAGCACCCAGCTGAATGGGGTTATCACGACTGGCTTTTGCTTCCCAAAGTGATACACTGGAATCCCTAGTAACTACATCTCCATGTCAGTATTATCTGGAAATAATTTAGTGAGTTAGTATGGAAGACAAAGCTGTTTAAAATGTGCTGATTTCTATAAAATAGATGAGATGTCATTATGGCTCAACATTAGAGTATCAAAGCTATCATGACTTGCTCTATCTGAATTACAGTCCTTAGTCAATGCTTTCCCTCTAAACCTAAATGGTCTTTTTCTTCCTTTTCTGTTACATGCCAAACAAAGTAAATATATAAATGAAAGAATTAACCTATTTTATTCTGTTTTTTTCTTAAATTTTGGGGTGTATAAATAATTTACTCACTATGTGTAAGCAATTTTTCTTTTCCAATATAAGTTTTCTCTGGGTAACAGCCCTGACAGTCCTGGAACTATCCTTGTAGATCAGAGTGACCTCAAATTCAGAGCAATCTTTTTTTGAATGTGAGGTAATGAAATGTTGGACCTGTTTTAAAATATACTAATGCATAATATGTGGTCAAAACTTTGAGGTCTGAACAGTTCTTTCTATAACTTATACAATATTGACATTAATCATAATTTGTAAGAAACAGCATGTTTCCCATCCAGTCATAGTTTAACACTTTCTGAGCTGGGATGAGTGGGGAACATTTTGACATTCAAGATTCTTACTGTGTCATTTTTTTAGTAAGTACTTTTTGGCTAATTGACTATCTCTTTAACTAATGTTAGGATAATGAAAGCTTTCTGATGAATCTTTTACAAAATATAACAAACCATATCTGCTTATATTTGCAAACACACATTTTTCTCTCGGCTCAGAACCTTCTACTTTCTTGGTATTTTGACTTGTGTTACTAGTAACTCTTGGGCAATTTTGTATAGAATTACATAAGAGGGATTGAGGAATCGTCCAATCCTCAACAACCATACAGATGACAATATCAAGAACATCGACTGGTAATTTTTGATAATCAACATGTTAAGAATTGAAGGAATGGTTTGACTGGTTTTGCTAAACTAATCTCAGAAGATTTTTCTTGCTGTGCTACCTGCATGCTAAAATGGTCAGTAGATCTCCTGCATGAGTCTTTTTCATTTTTGAACCAGACTAAAAAGAATCTAGTATCAATGACACAAGAAATACAGAAAGCATGGCATTTAAATGGGGATTATACTTAGCTTGAACTCTGAAATATATGTTTTCTAATGTCTTGAATTTGCCTACTTTGAATATTTTTGATACTGTCTTGGGAAGAATTTAATCCTCATCTTGTACCATTGAGCTAAAGGTTGGAATCATTCCCTGCTAATTCATAATTCATTCATTTCGAAGGAAATGCTTTCAGTGATGAAGGTCAAATATACTATCTGGTTTTCTAATGTGTGTATAAATATATATGCATATATATACTCACTATGTTGCAATCATGTTAAACGTAACCACAAGCCTCTATGGAACTATGTTTTATTTTCCCCACATAAAATATGTTCAGATTCATGAAAAAAAAAAAGGAGTAAGGAAGATTTAACTCCAGGTTTTACCCTACTAAGCTTAAGTATGTGCCTGCTGGTTATTAAACCTGAACGAGGCAGTCACCTCCTCATGACCACCTGCCTTTTTAGAAACTTCTCACTTTCTCTTTGCTTTAATAGGATTATTGCCCTAGAAAACTACACTCTTGCGCATCAGTTTAACTTATGCTTCACCTAGAGAGTTCTGTTTGCTCTTCTGTGTGCTCTACATATATGCAAAGAGTGAGCATAAAATCGTATGCTAGAGTTTACTCTCACTCTTGCTACTTATCACAAGTACAGTAAAATATTAACCTAAAATATTCTATAACCTCTAATTCATCAATATTGCTCACAACGCAAACCATCCCCAGTCAATGCATCATTGATGGCACAGAATACAATCAACATCTTTCTTAATTTAGTTTTCTCATTGAGACCACCTCTTTACTCTTTTGTTTCATGTACCAAATATACTAACTCTGCCATTATTTTGCTGTTTATTTTGATATTACATTTAATATAAATACAATAATATAAAATTTAATAGTACTTCTCTTAACTTTTGAGAAAACATCAAATTCTGATGGAAACTTAGCTGTTTTGAATACTTACCAAATAATATCATCTACTTATTTTAAAAAATAGCATCATTATGTCATATTTAATGCAGTGTAGGGCATATATTATTTATAATGTGACAATCAAGTTAATTTTAATCCAGAGACACAGATGGTGAGATATATGAAAATAATTAATATAATTTTATAATTAATATAAAATCAAAGGTAAAATATGTCTTATGATCATCAAAAAAGCCTTTGATAATTCAACCTCCCTTAACATTTAAAGACTCTGAAAAAGTGGTATAGATGTACCATACCTCAAGTTGCAATGCATGTCAAACCTATTGCAATTGCCCACTGACTCTGACTCTGAACTGAGCTGTTCTGAACTTCAATTTTACAAAAATCGTAAGGCTTCATTGAGTGTATTAGGTCCTTTAATTGTACTTACATATAAAATAGCTAACATACTTTAAGCATATCCTTGAAGAAATAGCAATGACCCTAAAGAGAAAACCCAGAGGCGTGTATTTGCCCAGTTTCATTTTTAGACCTTGACTTAATATAATCTTTCTCCTTTGACCTAGAGTTCATCTTCCTTTCACAAACATAATATAATTAGTGATCCAATTTAAGTTTGTAGAGCCTAGCTGTTTTCTTTTATAGTGCACCTTGGTTTGCTAGGCAGTATATAATCTGAATATTGAACTGTTTTTTGTTTGTTTGTTGTTTTGTTTGCCTATTCTTGTAAGGAAACAGATTTGAAGTACAGGGGTTGGGGCAATCACATATTCTTCTAATTTGTTGTTTATTAAAGGAAGATGCTTCTGTCTCTGCTTTTCCACATGTCAAGAATTCTGCCCATCCATCTAGAGGTGCACAATGCCTTAATTCTTTTAGAAACCTTAGCATAGCACTTCTTTGTCTACACTTCCATACTAAGAACTGATTTTTTTTCCCCTCTTCATTTGTATCAGGCAAACCTATCTTATGAGTTTATCTGAAATCCCTTACATTGAAACTGTTTTCCTTTTCTAGTTCTCATTTCAGAAGGGATGCAGATGAGATGGGGAACCCCCACCACCACCCCAATACATTCCAAATTTTCTTAGCCCCATTTCTTTCTTCCTCTCCTGGCATTAATTCATATGCAGACTCACAACCTTCATTCCATCCTCTCTTCGACTGCCTCAGGAGAGGAACAGTAGGCCCTGGTAACACATGGGAAGCTTGAGGGATACATATGCAGATAGCCTTATTCTCTATATAAGCTTGAGTTAATCAAGCCTGGAAAAGAATTTTCAAATATGCATGAGACTATGGAAAAATGTGCTTTTTTCATGCTTGAAAAATTGAAAAGTAGCCAGACTAGTTTTATCAATTTAAAAAAAAAAAAAAGGCTGAGAACAGCATGATAAATCTTGACTCAATATTTAATTTATTCAAGTGATTATGTAGCATATGAAATCAAAGACATTTGTACAAATCTTTTAGAACTGTCTTTAGCATAAATTTTACAACTTTACTTTGCTTATTTATTTATTTTGCAATCGTAGCAATCAAGCCAAGACCTAGACAAGACTCCACAGAGCTAACACACAGCCCTCTCAATTAATTTCTTGGAAGCAAAAGTGATGAAATTTTAATTCCATGTAATGAAGTTTTAGAAATATTATATTTTCTTATTTTGATATATTAGGAAGAAAATGGCACATTTGATATTTGCTCTAAAAAAAAATTATACTATGCTGCATTGTGGAAGACGTGATCTTCTATGGTTGTGCCAACAATTAAAAATTTTAAGTTTTCATAGTCAGTATCATATAATTCCACAGAACAGTACTTTATCATTATCATTATTCCACACTGTAAATTAAACCAAAGTATTAAATTTTCAGCCATTAAAAATTATTTTGGTTTCCAATTTTGTAGACTGCCACTTTTCATTTTCATGAGTCCCATGTATTAATTGTACCTTAGTACCTGTGCTTAGAGTGTTATGTTCAGGAATTCTACTGTTCCAATGATTTCAAGGTTATTTCCCATTTTCTGTTCTATCAGGTTCAGTTAATCTGGTCTTACATTGAGGTTTTTAAACTCTTTGAAAATGAGTTTTGTGTGGGTTGATAAGTATGGATCTATTCTCATTCTTCTACATGCAGACATCCAATTTGACCAACACCATTTGTTGAGAATGATTTCTTTGTTCCAGTATAAATTTCTGACTTTGTTATTAAAAAACGGTGTTCAAAGGCGTGTGTATTTATATCTGGGATTTCATTTCTATTTCATTGATCCACATGTCTGTTTTTGTTACAATATCATGCTGTTTTTATTGCTATAGCTCTGTAGTACAATTTGAGATCAATGGTAGGAATACTCCAGCAGTTCTCTTGTTCTGTGGTGTTTCAGCTATCTCAGATTTTTTTTTAATGTTTCCATATGAAGCTGGAAACTATCATTTCAAGTTGTGTAAAGAATAAGAATTTTCTGGAATTTACACATCCAATAGAGAATTAATATTCAAAATATATAAAGAACTCAAAAAATGTACATTAAAACAAAACAATTTTAAAATGTGGCACAGATCTAAATAGAATTCTCCAAAGAGGAAACTTAAATTGTTGTGAAGTACTTAAAGAAATGCTCAACCTTCTTAATCATCAGGGAAATACAAATCACAAAACTACTTGGAAATTTTATCTTATGCCAATCAAAATGTGTAAGATTAATAAAACAAAAGAGTTCATGCTGGCAGAGATGTGGAGTAAGGGGAGCATTCATTCATTCCTACTGGGAGTATAAACTAGTACAGCCACTGAGGAAATAAGTATGACATTTCTTCAGGAAGATAAAAATTAACCTACCTCAAGATCCAGCTATACAGCTCTTAGGCATAACCCAGAGGAAGATTTATCATCCTACAAAGACACTTGCTCAAACATGTTCCTTGCTGCTTCGCTCATAATAATCGGAAATTATAAAACACCTATGTGATGATTTGAATAAGAATGTGAGCCCTACAGGCTCACATATTGAATACTTGGTCATTAGATATTGGAGATACTTGACAGGGACTAGGAGTTGTAGACATATTGGAGTATGTGTTGATGTGAGATTTCCCTCTGTATGTTGTGATTACCATTAATGAGTAAAGAAATTGCTTTGGACCTATAGCAGGGCAGAACAGAGCTAGGCAGGGAAAACCAAACTGAATGCTGGGAAAAGGAAAGGCAGAGTCAGAGAGAAGCCATGGAGCCACTGCCAGAGACAGATGTGCTGAAACTTTGCTGGTAGGCCACGATCTCATGGTAATGCACAGATTAATGGAGATGGGTTAAATTAAGATGTAAGAGTTAGCCAATAAGAAGCTAGAGATAATGGACCGAGCAGCAATTTAAATAATGCAGTTTCTTTGTGATTATTTCAAGGCTAAGTGACTGGGAATCAACAAGTGGCCTCCTCATTACAACAATGTGTGGCCTTGTTTGAGGAAGTGTGTCATTTTTGATTTCAAATGCTCAACCTAGACTTTAAGTCTCTCTATTCCTGTTGCCAACTGATTGGATGTAGAACTCTCAGTTCCTTCTACAGCAACATGTCTGCCTGTGTGCCAGATGCTTCTCACCATGATGATAAAGCCTCTTAAACCATTCACAAATACTTTTTTTTCCTTAATATGAGATGCTGTGGTCATACTATCTCTTCATAGCAATAGAGCATTGACTAAGACAACCTAGATATCCCTAACATATGAATAGATAAAGAAACTGTAATACATTCACATAATAGAGTATTACTCAGCTTTTAGAAAATGAAATTCACAGGCAAATAGAACTATAAAAAAGTCTGTTATAGTGAAGTACTTGGAGAAATAGTCAGAAATTGGAAACAACCTATGTAATTATTTGAATAAAAATCACCCCCATAGGTCACCCAGAGCAGCTTGGGTGACCAAAATCTTGAGACTGGATAGGCCAGAGACACATGTCCTATTGATCTGAGAAAAGTGGCAATAAGATGACACCTAATGGCATTTTGTTATACTCAAATATCCCTGTCTTGCATAACGATCGTCAGAGAATCGTCCTCCTGCAGCAGTTGGACTCAAACTCAGAGACCCACAGACAGACAATATGCAGAGAGTGAGAAACCTTAGAACCGTAAGTCCTGAAAGTGATGTCTTCATTAAGTCCCTCCCCTCATAATTTAGGGACCCAGCAGAGGAGGAGGCAGAAAGAGTGAGAGCCCCAGAGAAGGTAGGAAATAAGGCCTTCTAGACAAAACAGATGCCAACTCCGAAAGAGTGGCCACATCCATCTGCACCACATGGGGTCCTAGAGCTGAAAGAAGTAGACACACCCACTGACCCCCCAACCCAGAAGCTATCTTCAATTGATAGGCACTTGCAAATGAATAGTTAATTTTCTCCAAGGGAATCTCACCGAGGGAAAACAAATGCTTTTTTAGGGTAGGGCCCATCCCAGCAGTAGATGGCCAACACAAAATGAACTTAACAGCATCTCTGGAGGTTCTTTGTCTTATAGTAAGGGTGAAATTTTTGTTGGTGGTGATTTTGTTTGTTGTTTTTGTTTTGTTTTCTATCTTGTGGGTCCTTGTGCATACATTTTAGCTTCTAGTTTTGACTTTTTATGGGATGCCTGAGTATCTGAATATGTATCTCTACATCTATATATGCTTTTTGTACTATCTTTTCTTTCTTCTTCTTTGTTTTGTTTTTGATTCTTTTTCTTCTTTGGTTGTTGTGTCATGTCTTGATTTTTTTGGTTTTGATTTATCTTGTTTTATACTATTGTTAATCCTCATATGGCTGTTTGGTTTATAGGAAGAGACTGAATAGGTTTAGATACAGAAGAGAAGGGAGGTTGTGAGAAACTAGGAGGCATAGGGGGATCTGAAAACACCATTATCAGAAGATATTGTATGAAAAATAAAGCTATTTTAATAAAAAAATTATGCTTAGTAACTTAACTATTTTTATATGTCCATGTACACTGAAATAATGCCCATTATCAACTGAGTATAAAATAAAATAAAATAAAATAATCAATTTGGTGTTGCAAGCAATTGACCAAGAAATGGACCTTGCTGAAGCAATAGCCAAATCTCCAGATCTCATGTCCTCATGTCATGTACAGAGCAGCCAAAACTAGAAGTTTCTCAAAGAGAAAGGCAGTGATCATAAGCAGACTCACGGGGTATCTCTGGGTTCCTTCTATGGAGAAAAAGCCTGATGTAATGTTAGAGTTTGGTATATTTAAAGGGCGGAGCAACGTTACTGGAAGTATCCGACCATATCTATAGAGCTTTCACAATCACAAGGGCTCAAAGCCTCCAAAGCATCCATCCCACAAAACTGAATCTAAAGAGATTTTTCTTCTGGCTAATAGACAGTCCTGCAGTGTTCTGCAGTGAGCACATTGCTCTTCCAGGGGATGTGAGAAATGATTCAGAGTTCCTGGTTGCCCTTGAATTTAGGTTTGCCCTTGAGTAAAGCATTACAGGTCATTGTTATAGCAACAAGGTTATATTCTTGCAAAAGGCGATTTATCAGGGTCTTGCGAATAGCCTTGTAGCAAAGATTGTAGTGGTACTTAGAAAGTAGTTCACTGTTATTCAAAGGAAGTTTTGAATTAATAGACCTAAGATATACTTGAAGTTTTCATTTTATATCTTGCTAATTGTGAAAAGGTGTGCCGAAATTATTTTCAACACTAAAGAACCAATAAGAAATCAAGATTTAAAGCCTTCGTGTGTTTATGCCTTAGGTTCAATGGAATGAAAAACATGTGGGCAAGATTTAAGAACGTTCAAACATTGTCACCTGTGCCTCATCTTATAAACAACAATACTATGCCCTACCTTCTCTCTCTCTCTTAAATTTAAATATTTAATTTAACTTCTTCTTCTTCTGGAAAACACCAAATGGCGGATGACGCCGGTGCAGCGGGAGGGCCCGGAGGACCCGGGGGCCCAGGATTAGGAGGCCGTGGCGGCTTCCGCGGAGGATTCGGCAGCGGTCTGAGGGGCCGCGGCCGTGGTCGAGGCTGTGGCCTTGGCCGAGGCCGAGGCAGCGGGGCTCGCGGAGGTAAAGCTGAAGACAAAGAGTGGATTCCCGTCACCAAGCTGGGCCGCCTGGTTAAGGACATGAAGATCAAGTCCCTAGAGGAGATCTACCTGTTCTCCCTGCCCATTAAGGAATCTGAGATTATTGACTTTTTCCTGGGAGCTTCCCTAAAGGATGAGGTTCTGAAGATCATACCCGTGCAGAAGCAGACTAGGGCAGGCCAGCGGACCAGGTTCAAGGCTTTCGTCACTATTGGGGACTACAATGGTCACGTAGGTCTTGGTGTCAAGTGCTCCAAGGAGGTAGCCACTGCCATCCGAGGGGCCATCATCTTGGCCAAGCTTTCCATTGTCCCTGTGCAGAGAGGCTACTGGGGAAACAAGATTGGCAAGCCCCACACGGTTCCTTGCAAAGTAACAGGTCGCTGTGGTTCTGTGCTGGTGCGTCTCATCCCTGCCCCCAGAGGCACTGGCATAGTCTCTGCTCCTGTGCCCAAGAAGCTACTGATGATGGCTGGCATTGATGACTGCTACACATCAGCCAGGGGCTGTACTGCCACACTGGGCAACTTTGCCAAGGCCACCTTTGATGCCATCTCTAAGACCTACAGCTACCTGACCCCCGACCTCTGGAAAGAGACTGTGTTCACCAAGTCTCCTTATCAGGAATTCACTGACCATCTTGTGAAAACCCACACCAGAGTCTCTGTTCAGAGGACCCAGGCTCCAGCTGTGGCCACCACATAAGGGTTTTTATACAAGGAAAATAAAAGTGAATTAAGTCTGTTAAAAAATAAATAAATAAATAAATATTTAATTTAAATATTAATGTAATATTTTGATTGCTAAAGCATTAAACTCATAAAATCTCTGTTATAGTGACATTTATGTGTTTACTTTTTAAAATATTGAATTTTGACCTCCTTGCTCATAGAATCCCTCGTTCTTCTCTTCTATTGGATTCCCAGAGCTCAGCTTGGTGCTTGGTTGTGGATCTCTGCATATGGTTGAGTCAGTTGCTAGATGATTGCTCTATGATGATAGTTGGAATATTAGCCAATCTGATTACAGGGGAAGGCCAGCACAGGCTCCCTCTCCACTATTTCTAGGATTCTTAGCTGAGGTCATCTTTGTGGATTCTTGGGAATTTCACTAGCACCAGGTTTCTCCATAACCCCATAGCAGCTCTCTCTATCAAGATCTCTCTTTAATTACTCTTCCACTCCATCCCTCTCCCATATTGACCAACCCATTCCCTCATGCTCTCATCTCCCATCCCATCCCCTTTACCAATAATGAGGGAGAAAACTACAAACACAGATGAACCAAGCTCGTGAAAACTCATGGTATCCAAACCGACAGCTATGGACCAAACTAGGCCCTCCTAGTTGAGAGAGAGTGGTGGAGCTTGGACTACCTGTGAGGCACCTGGCAATAGGACCAGGATCTATTCCTGGTGCATGAACTAGCTTTTTGGAGCCCATTATTTATGGTGGGATGCCATGCTCAGCCTTAATTCAGGGTGGGGAGGGGCTTGGTCCTGATCCAACTTAATGTGCCAGTCTTTGTTAACTTTCCATGGGAACCCTTATCCTCTTGGAGGAGTGGATGAAGGGTGAGCTCAGGGGAGGAGGGAGGACAACTGTGAATTGAATGTAAAATAAAATTTAAAAAATAAATTTAAATAAA
>NC_022010.1:84540901-84554408 GCF_000317375.1 Microtus ochrogaster
ATAAAATTTAAAAAATAAATTTAAATAAAATAATATTTAATTTTTATAACTATATGTTGGTATGTATGTTTTGGTTTGTATGTGTGAGTGAAGTTAACTGTGGAGAGCAGAATGGGTGTCAAATCCCCTGGAGCTGGAGATACAGTCAGTTCAGAGTTGCTAGATGTGGATCCCCTGGAGCTGGAGATACAGTCAGTTCAGAGTTGCTAGATGTGAATGGTGAGCCTTGACCTACAGTCCCTGGAAGATTCATTTGCTCTTTTATCCTCTGATTCATCTCTTTGATCCTCCTGGTCTCTTTCTCTACCTGGTTATGAGTAGGATATGCTTGAAGATAGTCAGGTTCTTTCTTTAGTCTATTTTTGTGTTATTTTATTTTCAAAAGTAATTATTATTATTTTGTAAGAAAAATCAACCTTCTTAGAACTTCTGGGGAATGATAGTAACCTTAATGGTAAACAATTTGTGATAACTACTAGATTAAGTACAACAAAATACTAATAACTGTTATCTCACCACTTAAAATATATTATCACCACTTTATTTAATTTTATTATGACATAAAATTATTGAGTGGCCTATTTTATTTGAATTCTCTCACTTTTTAAAAATTTGGAGTGTTTGATATTGACTTTTTCTTGCACTTGTGAAGACTAATGAGTGTACAATCAATGCCGTAGTCATGCTGGCTGAATTTCTGTATTCTTTGAGCATCCAACAACTGCTGAGTAATGACACTCAATGCTATATTTAGCTTCTAACAAATATGTAGCATTAAAAGTCATACTGAATATAGGTTTTATACCTCCTATGAAATTTTTATTAAACCTTATTACATTAATACTGGAAGAAATGTTGAATTAAAACATGTTAATTTTCCTAAGATTTATACTGGTGCTTTGACATTGTTTTGAGCTTATGACCCTTATCAAGCATAAGTGTTTCCTGTTTATAGGACAAGAGCCATTAGAATCATTGACAATTTTGTTCAAACAGAACTTTAAGCTTCTATATTCCGCCAGTGCAAACAAAAATGGCATTTAGAGAACAAAAAATATTTATAACTACATTAAAAATGTAATTAAAACTACATGACAATATTTTCTTTAATTTCAATGACTAAAGTTTTTAATTTCTTATGTGTTTGTTCTGCTATGAAAATCCTGTGCAGTCAGTGAACTTTGCACATGGTTTTAAAAAACTGTGAATGATTTTATAGAATGGAACAGCATAGACTAAAATTTTGAAAATATATGTCACATAGAGTGAACACTTTTATTCATATGTACTTTGTTTTCTTTTATTATTATTATTATTTATTTTATTGAAAATTGATTATTTTTCTCACATAATATATCCTGATTATGGTTTTTCCATTCCTCAACAACTTCCTATTTCTCTCTACCTCTCCTCTCTTCCAGATTCACTCCCTTTCTCCCTCTCATTAGAAAACATTATTTATATTTTAAATTAGTATAC
This sequence comes from Microtus ochrogaster, assembly GCF_000317375.1. Classification (NCBI taxonomy): domain Eukaryota; kingdom Metazoa; phylum Chordata; class Mammalia; order Rodentia; family Cricetidae; genus Microtus; species Microtus ochrogaster. The sequence continues at coordinate 84,542,381 of NC_022010.1, forward strand.
ACTAGGCAATTTATATACTCTAAAAATAAGATTGCAAGGCCTAAAGAAGGGTTGTTCAGCAGTTAAGATTAGTATTTGATCTTTCAGAGGACGTGGACTTGGTTCCCAGTACCCACATCACCTTCACCCAATCCCTGCAACTATAATCTTAGGAGTTCACATGCCCCCTTTCCTTCTCTACTGACCCTCTGGTGAACATACAGAAAAACAGGCATATATATATTCCCCAAAATAAAATTAATCAATCAATTAATTAATTATCAAGCTGACACCTGCAATGATTTTTCTGTTTTTGCATCAGTATATTTTCTTCATCCTTACACTGAGTGAAAATAAAAATATGATGAGCAAGTTCTTCAAAGTTGATATATGCCCTTACTCAGATTCCAACTCTAAAACTCACAAAGTGTTTGAAATTAAGTTGTGGCTGTCATGCTTCAAATGCATTTTTATAAAGATATTTTCAATCTTTTTCAGTGAGACATGGGAAGATCAAGAACAGAGATTGTATTCTACATTATAAAAACTTGGGCAATAATTGAATGTTACTGATTCTTGATCCTGTATATTTTATGTTTGTAGGCTAATGGCAGAAAAGAAATGAATCTAATCTTATCACAGCTAAATTCGGACATTATCTTGTAATGAAACTGCTTGATACATGATATCAGAGGATTTGCTAGCATCTTACATTGTTCTGCCAATAGGTGGCGCAACTACTACTTAGAGCAGTGGTTCTCAACCCTCCTAATGCTGTGACCCTTTAATACAGCTTCTCATGTTGTGGGGACCCCATCCATAAAAATTATTTTGTTGATCTTCATAACTGTTATGAATCACAATGTAAACATCTGACATGCAGGATATCTGATATGCGACCCCAGTGAAAGGGTCATTAAAGAAGGCAAAGGAGTCGTGGCCCACAGGTTGACCACTGACTTACAGTATTATAATTTATTATTGTGGCCACTTTAATAATTCACTTCTGATTTAAAATAAGTTCTATAAATGGGAACATGTGTCTCCACTGGTTGTTTTAGAAACCGATTATCTGCCAATGATTACTGTATTATGTCGAAACCATGTTAATATTATACCAATCAGGAAACAAAATCTCCTTTAAAATATGTTGTACATGAATCCATCACGATCCTAAGACAAGGAGTGCTACATAATGGCTCTCCCTGCCCAGTTCAATGTGATTGAGCCTTGGCAATGGGTTTCCCACAGCACCGCTACCTTTATGTCGGTGCCTACTTTCATGGTACTCAACTATATTCTCTTAAATCCAAGAGCAAACATCTAACAAGCAATCCAAGCTCGTTTCTCAAGAGGTATTCAAACATTCCTTCTCTACTTCCGTGGCATATATGAACTAATTTTATTGTACAATATTTGTTAACTAATTGACGACTATAAAGAAATCCACTAAAGTTAACTTTGTATTAAACAGTAGAGTTATTCAAATGATCAAAATTTTATCAAAATTTAGATAACAAATCTTCCAATTACCATCGAGGCTTAAGATTATTTCTGAGAAACATGTTTAATTGAATCAATGAAACAGTTGGAGTACAGATTCTCAGGTTTTATCACATACGCTAACAGCCCCACCTCAAGCCACATCACATTACCAGCTCCTGTGGAATGCTCAGGGATTTGACAAACAGATTAGCCTGCAGAGTACCTTAGAATCCTTTCCAGTTTAACTTGGGAAACAAAGATACCACATCTCTCCTCACTCCTCATCACCATTGCCAGTGTCTGGCTGAAGGGCTCCTCATCACTGTGACTTCAACATTGACACAGCCCACGTCTTTGATCTTTTTAGCTCCTGAGATTATTTCTTCTTGGGCCTTGTCTTCATCTCCATCATTCCTCGTTCATAATTTGCATTTTAATTTCACTCCTACATTCTAGCATCCTTATTCACTCATTTACGAAATCCCCTCCAGCTACAGGACTGCCTTTCACAGGGCTCCAATAATCGACTGTTTTCACCAAAGTCTTTTTTTTCCCCCTTTCACATCCCTCCCTTTATCCCCCTCTTTACTCAGCCAAGAGTTTTCAGATTCCTTGGGTGACTCTGAGGCACTATGACCCATGCTGGTCCAGGCTCTGGTCTTCCTGTCCTCTTCACCCCATGACCTAGTTGCTGGCAAAGATCCAAGCCCAGTTAAATTCAGCCATTCACTTTCCCATCTCCCCGGCAGCTGTCTCTGACCCGGCAAGACAAATTCCTCTGCTCTGTGATCTGATTCCATTTCCAATCTCTATTTACCAATCTCAAATGGCCACTTAACTCACGTTCAAATGCCAGTTCGGTGGGCTAGCTCTTAAATGCCCATTCACGCCTCTTTTCACGAGACACAACCGCTCACTCTACACTGAAGATCTTCCCATCAATGTTAAATAAAGTAGCAATGATAAGAGCTGAGCATACCCTCAAAACCCTCCTCCATAATGTATCTGCTTCCAAACCAAGCCTCTCCTTTTGTTACGTACAGCATCCTGTTATTGTCTGAAGGAAGTTCTACAGTTGGAAGAAACTTATCATTAATTTCTGTTCACTTAACTGCTCTCTTCCTATATTTCTTACTTCTGAATTATTGCCAACAACAACAAAAATACAAACTTTCTGACTTGAAGTTCTTATCTCAGCCTACTACAGGTGGACGTGAATCCCCTCCCTTCGATTTCACTGATGTTGTTTTTTTGAAATCTTTCTTCACCATCAGAATGCTACAATACCTAATCCTCAGGATGCTAGCATATTTATTTTTCCTTTCATGACTTTCCTTCTGAGGTTCTGTAACTTCACCCATTTCTGATGGTCTTAACCAATGGTTATTTCTTCTCAAGCACTGTTAGCCACTTTTCTCAACACTGGGACCATAATTCTGTTAGAAGCAACTTAAGGAAGAGGTGAAGTCAGGCCTTGGTTGCAACTGCCTGTAATCCTAACTATTTAGGATGCTAATTCAAGAGAGTCAAAAGTCCAAGGCCTGCCTGGGATGTTGAGTGATACAAGATCTGCCTGGGCAACATTATGAGGCTTTGACTCAAAATAAAAAGTATAAAGTAAGCAAAGGACTGGAGATACAGTCGGTTGTAGGGTACCAGCTTAGCATTGTGGGTCCTGTGTTTGTTTAGTCACCAGTGCTGAAAAGGAGAAGAAGGAGGAAATGGAGATGGAGAATTAATCCACTGAATTTTAAGGCTTCTCAGAATTTTATCCATCATGGTCATGACATTTAGGAAAGGTATGTAGAACAAATCAGTTCACACAGTGCCAGGTCAGGAAGCAGGTATCAGCGAAGTGCTGGTACCTCACTGCCTTATTCTGTCTAAGTCCCCAGGCCACCTCAGTTAATCCTTCCTGAAGATTCAACATTCACACATACAGACATAGCCTCATAGTCTAGTAGGCAATCCTAAACTCAGTCTAGATGGCAGTGAAGAATTTCTGCCAGAGGCAACTTTCTACCAGTTACTATTAAGTAAACTACAGGAATTATTAAAGTGTGTTTCTCTCTTGTGTGTATGTGTGAATTTGCAAATGAACACATGAATGATGCACAGGGACATAAAAGGACAATTTTCCCTCCTACCCTTGAGAATGGAACTCCTGTTGGAACTCCGGTCATGGAGCTTTATCAGAAAGTGTTTGGACCCAATGTAGCATCCTACCTGCTCACTTTTATAGTTTTGTGTTTGTGTTTTCCAGCTACAACTGGCTCTTATAAACTCCAATTCAGATGTGTGGATTGGAATACACTTGCATTTTATTTTCATTTTACCATGAACAAACTTGGAATTTTTTTTTTTTGTTTGTTTCTCTAGACAGGGTTTCTCTGTAGCTTTGGAGCCTGTCCTGGAACTAGCTCTTGTAGACTAGGCTGGCCTCGAACTTACAGAGATCTGTCTACCTCTGCCTTCCAAATGCTGGGATTAAAGGTGTGTGCCACCACTGCCTGGCTCCAGCACTGAAATTTAAACTTTGTATAAAAGCATGATTCAACACACACCATATATATTAAAGGAGAATAAAACATTCATTCTGATCTAGTTTCCATAAAATTCAAAAGTTGTGTACAGTGTTTTGTCATAAACACAAGTTGGGATGAGCGCACTAACAAAGGTACCACCTAAATAATTATGTTAAAGGGGATTACTGAAGAACTATGTTCTTGTGTCCCTGTGCTGTTTGCTTTGTGGAAGCTAGTGTTCCTCAGTCGCTTGTCTTTTGTTGGTGGTGTTGTCTGCCACTGGTGTGGTTGTTGTTGTTGCTGTTCTTTTTCTTCTGGGATATATCTATGTATGCCACTATGAATTTCAAAATAATGTCAAGCTCTCCTTCGTTTAAACTATCACCATATCATCAAGTGGAATGAGTGAAGAGTAAGTAACCAACTTTGCGGAGTAATCAGTTTATTCTGTGTGCAAACATTCTCTCAAACACCAGAAGCCCAAATCACACACTACAAAATCCCTCTGGGCTGCTGTATTTTCTATCTACCAATACAGCAGCATCTGCTTGTTTTGAACTTACATCACCCATCAGTCAGGCATATAGACTGAGCAACAGTGAACGGTCATGGTGTATCTCCCTTTCAATTAACAGGCAACTTGAGAAATACACAAAAAATATTTTTCTGACATTAAAATGTAAAGATTTAGCTTGGAGATAGATCTACAAGCATTTTATTTTAAATCCTTGTCACTGTGGACCAAATAGCAAAGATTTGAGTTTTTGCATGTCTTTTGGTCATGTTGAAAGGGCTTCCCACTGTCTGAGTTCCAGTTTGTATTTGTTTATTAACAGTGCAATTTAAATTTCATATAAATTGTACATGCCACCTTTTTTATTGTTTTCAATGATTTGAAAATCATTAAGTGGCTTATGGACATCCAAAGGAAGTGATCATGTGTGTTTGCTTAGTGTTCCACAATTTGCAAACCCTTGACCTGATTTAAGGAATGGGGAAACATTAAGTAAATACCTGTGACTAAAACATGAAATTGGTCAGTATGCTGTGACATAGTCTCTGTGTGACTGTAGTGGATCTGCAATTATTTTATGAATATTGATTTTGTCTCATATGGGCGCCAAATGAAGTGTAACAGATCCTTGTATTCCTGCCCCTCAGAAGATAACTATGTTGATAGTTATTGATAATTATGTTGATAATTATGTTGATAGTTATTGATAACTATGTTGATAGTTATTGATAATTATGTTGATAACTATGTTGATAGTTATTGATAATTATGTTGATAACTATGTTGATAGTTATTGATAATTAATTATGTTGATAGTTATATGAGTCTCCCACTTGTGTTTCCAATTCTAACCCTGAGCTTGGATAATTGGGTTTAATGCATACTATGGGAACCTAGAAAATGGCAGTTCTCAGAGTCAGTTCCTTTCTGGCAATCATTCAAGAATCCCAAGTGTAAGTCATTTCTTGCTCCCTAGGCAAGCGACTGACGTTCAAACCTAAATGGGAAAAGATGAGTGGGACAGTTCTGAGGACTGGAGCAGTAACCCTCCAAGGCTGTAGTCCATCCGGTGGGCATGTTGCCAACGAATCTACACGGGTACTTCACCCATGAATCTACGATGCACCCGTCCTACAGATAGCTTCATCGGTTACTTTTCTAACTCTCTTGAATTTATCTTACAGTTTTGATGCATAGTATCCTGAGAAGTGATATAAATGTTCAGACAAATGGACAACCTTGTGCTGCCATGAAAGTAAAAAATTAAATCAAATTAACATTGCTTTGATTGATAATACTGGGTAAAGAGGAAGCCTGAGCAGATGGATTTGTGAAAATCATTATCTCAATTATATATATATATACATAATTATATATATACATATATATAAAGCATTTAAGTGCTTAAAAATAAGGTCCTGCAACACAAAATACTTGCCTTGCATTCATGAAATTAAAAATGTATTCAGTTACAAAGTTATGGGATTAAAATTGCAGTTTACTTGCCACTGCATAAAAGGCCCTGCATTAGACAACATGTTTTTTTTTTTTTTAATGATATAAGCTGAGAAACCTGAAGTCTTTGCCTAGATTAGGAAATCTTTCTTATTTTTCCACCTTCTGCCAACTGAATAATACTAACATCATTGCCATAATTTGAATGCAATGTGATGTTTGAATTTAATCTATAACCTGTAACAGAAAAAGTCATTTGTGTAAATAAATGATGATTTGAAGTATATACATGAAATAGGAATATTAATTACATCATGAGTAGACAAGCCTTTAAGTGATTTATGCTCATAGGACATGCAATAAATACTCATTTAATATTTGTTCATTTAGCTAGTTTTCTCTGTTTTAAATATGACATTTAATTTTGAAATATAACGTATTAGTTTTGGAAATAAATAGAGTGATAGGAATATAACCAATAACACATTTATTATTTAGCTCTAAGATATTACTGTTTAATGTCCAATATGAATAGTTGAAAATAAGGTTGTAGTCTTGTAGTAATAGTAACAGTATCATCCCAAAACCAGTGCCTAAACGTACAGAGATTTCCCATGTAACAAGTTCTCAGGCAAAACCCGTTTACTCCCAGTGCTTTGCGCTTGAATCTAAATGCTGTTTTCTTTTCATATCCCTAATGTAATTGCCTCTGTACATGGCAGAATGGCTAATGCCGCCACTTGTTTCCTATTTGTTTTGCTTCCTGCTGTTGAATGAACAATCAGTGTTTACAGATTTGCAGCACTTGTAGTCTTCTGACTTCATCTCCTTTCAAACTGGAAAATGAGAAGCATTTTAAATTTGTTGCTCTGGCATTTCTGGAGTAGCTAGGACATTCACAGTGCAAACCACTGTTATTCATACTGTTATAATTCCTCAGCAGTTAAGTCATTACTAGTAATCATAGCGGGCTTGTAGCACAATGCCTTATTTGGGAATGTCATGTGAGATGCCCATAGCAATACAGAAAATAAAGTCTCACTTGTCTGGCTGAAGAGGGATTTATTGCTGACCCCTGGCAGACGGATCTTTTGGGAAGTATTATAGTCTTCTGTGGGATGGATCCGAAGAACCTGGAAAGGAGCTGGTGCCATGAGTAAAGGTGCTGTGAAAAAAAAAAATGCAACACATGTCATTTCTTTTACTAGTTAGCAAAGCTGAATTTTCTCTTGACACAATGCCTTAGCAGCGAGTGTTTTTGATAACTAAGGCATTAGCCAAAGTGAACAAAACTTGACAAACAAGAAAGACATTCTGAATATTCAGCCAGTCTTGACCTCTGCTTCCCTCCCTGTCTATGAACAAACTGGAAAGGCAAGCTCTCTTTTTGATGCTCACCTTACTAGACCTGGATGGATGTGGGGGTGGTCCTTGGACTCCCACAGAGTAGGGAACCCTCCTGATAGCTCTTTGGGCTGAGGAGGGAGGGGCATTTGATTGGGGGAGGGGGAGGGAAATGGGAGGCGGTGGCGGGGAGGAGGCAGAAATCTGTAATAAATAAATAAATAAAATAATAAAAAAATAAAATAAAAAAGAAACTGCTTAAAAATAAACAAATAAATTTACAGTCCTTCCTGTGAGCATCTGGAACTTGCTATGAGATTGACAGTGGTTTCAAAGTTAAAGTAAAACGAGGGCTTTGACTTATCCCCGAAGAGTTGGAAGAATTTAGTGTAGGTTCCTCTAGTTCTAAAATGAAATAACTACACTTGTCCAAGCTCTGAGAACTCTCTCAAAATAGAACTTGCAATTGTTTGTTAAAATATTACATGTGGAGAAACTCAGCTCACCAAAGGGAAGTCAGGACACAGCCTCCTGAGCCACCTCCTTGGTTGTCACCTTCATGCACCTTTTGAGACACTCTCCTCCATACCTGTGCATGCATATCTTCATTATATAAAGTGAAGTAGTAGACATTACAGTAGTGTGGAAGAATAAATTAGTATTACCTGTTATTTATAGTCACCATGAATAAAATGCATGAGGCTTTATTTCTCACACATATTACATGAAATATTTTACCTTTATACCCACTTAAGGAAACAGGGTGAGCCATGTGGACTAAGCTCACATATTTAAGCATTGCAAACAGGTTTTCTTACTAAATAGCGTCCTTTTCAATATGCCCAGAGTACTAAATACATTTAAAGTTATTACAAAGAGAAATTCTTAAATTACAACACAAATGCCCTTTCTAACTGTGAATCCTATTAATTCCCAAAGTTAGAAACATTTTAGGTGAACGTCTTCTAAACTGCTGGTTAGACAGAAGCCAGAGAATTCTACAAACATCTAAAGATCTGAAGGTACCAGGTTATTTGTATTTCTTTTGGATGTCAGATTTCTGATTCTGGTCATCTTCAAACAGCCTAAGAAACTGAGTACACGTGAAAACAAAAAGGCCTTGAATAATGCCTAAAGAATTGGAATAACTTTTAAGATGAAAAAGAGGCCATGAGCCTAAAATAAAGAACAGCACTTCGTTTAAAAACAGTAGGAACTATGCTGGACTTGAACTATAAAACTGTAAGGAAATAAATTTGTCTTTTCCTTACTACTGTATTTATATTGATTTGCCACAACAGAAAAAGAAATTAATATATGTCTTGTTTTTTAAGCATTGGAACTTACTGGCTTACCACTATGGAATGTTTCAAGTTGTGCCTTATTATTTTGAGTAGAATCCAGAAAACTGAATCAGAGAAATAACACGGAAAGTATGTTCACAGGACAAACATTAAACCATAATCAGTCAACAAGCCATTAATATGGTTTCAAATGAGATTATATTTCTTAACTTATTGTTTTGTTTTGTTTTGTTTTGTTTTTACTGTATCCTATCCTTAAGTTATACCTTCAGGAGTGCTTTTCTTATTATGAATTATCTGCCAAATGAAGTTTAATTTAAAGACTATTTTATTAATTTAATGATTACTATTAATCTCAGGTTGACCACTGTCTTCTCTCCATTGCATTGGGTATAAATTTGTTGTTTTAGAAGAAGTAACATTTAGTGTCACTGGCAATACCAAACTGGAGATGTGTGCTATTCATAATAAATTGATGTTTTTAAATTCCAGAAAAGTAGTGCTTGTCTTTGGACGATTTCAAGAACTACATCATTCATTGGGCTTTTCTGTCTTCGTGACGGAGGATATATATTAACTTATAAGCAGAATGTTCAAAAACACTGACAAAATAGCGAATGCATAGTATATTCAGAGATAATGTATAACATTTAAGAGGGGTTTCTATCTCTATGTAAGGTGGGCTTGGCCAGTTTATTGGTCGTATATAGTTTAGTGTCTATTTAAATGTTGTTTCAATAATACAAATAATCAAGGAATGTTTCATGTAACATTTTCAGAAATATGTGCAAATCCACAAAAAAAGGTTTGTTCTAGTTAATCAAAGCTTTACAAATCTTTACATTAAATTTATAAAACAGAACACATAATTGCTTCTGGAAATTTTATATAGATTCATAAAAGTATCATTTTAGGCATTGTATTGTAAGAAAAGTCTTAAATATAAATATTATGACATCGCTGGGCAGTGGTGGCAGACACCTTTAATTTAAACATTTAGGAGGCAGATGCGGGCAGACCTTTGAATCAAAGGCCAGCCTGGTCTACAGAGAGCATTCCAGGACAGCCAAGGCTACACAGAGAAACCCTGCAATGAAAAACTAAAGAAAAAATTATTGTGACACGTTTTGTAGCTAAATTTAAACAAAGTTTAGTTTTCTAAGCAGCATACTTTTGTTGTTTCAAAACAATAATAGTTAAAGGAAAAGAGGTCCCCGATTTGAGAGAAAGCAGGGAGGAATAGGAGGAGCTGGAGAGGGAAGAGAGTGGGATGGAAATGTAAATACAATACCAATGAACGAAATCCTTAAAGAAAAGTTTCTTTTAAAATGTTTAAACTTGTGAGAAATATTTCATGCTCACTAAATTCATGGAACATTTATAAGTTAGAATACCAATGTCTCAGAACATACTGAAATATGCCACCCCATGGTCCAGAATGTAAGAATGACTGGAGGGCTTGAGTATAGACTGAGACCCTTCCTCCACCAGCACCATGTAAACAACAGTTGTTTCCACCTGTCATAAGTTCCAGGAACAAGTGTTCATGTTGCTACAACAGCTTTGCTTCATGCAGCATAACTCTTTCGCTCATAGCTCACCTCCCATTTGTTGTATATTTGCCAACATAATAAATTTTTGATGAATGTTTAATCAATCTGTTTTCAATTATTATTCCTTATGATTTCTAAATTCTCATGCCTTCACATGCACTGGAATGCCAAATTCTACCCCTATGTTCAGCCATTTAAATATGACTCTAAAAGAGTCACAATGACACTCTCAACCTTAATTTTTTTAGTGAAATTGTCAAATAGCTAGATCATAAAAATAAAAATTGTTGAGTGTGAAATTATGTTTATTACATATTTATATCATATATGTGAAATTTCATTAAAATATCACACATCATAAATATACAATCCCTCATCAGCTTCATGTGAGCATCCCTACTATCAGATTTATGCAATCCTTAGATAGAACTGCTCACATAATAAACATGATAATCCTTCCAGAAACACCCACCCCTACTCCTAGTGGCAGCCAAAAGCATCCACTGAGCTCACCCTAGGCATGAAACACTATGAAAACAATTTAACATGAATTTAACTTGCCTAGCAGATAAGGATTTAAAAATCCAGAAACTTCAAGTATTTCTGCAATAGCTACCAAATATTATAGTCCACTGAGAATGAAAATCAACTTCTATCTTAGGGTTTTAAGGAGTGGATAACCAATGCCTTTTCCAAGGATGAAAATAGGCACATATAGAAGGAGATAACATCATCTGAAAAGGTTTCCATGAATCTTCTTTTATGTTTTAAATCTTCTTGATTGAGAAATGTGATTATGTTAATACATTTTGCCCCAAATCACCTAGTAGCTTCCTATGTCATTCACAAACAACCTGTTCACATGTACTGTTCATGACCTCTTAAGTCTTCTGTAATTTAACCCTCTAAGCCTACTGACAATTGCCCTCCTCTTCTGTTTGATTCACTGCATCCACTCTGGCTTCAACATACTTTTATTCTTTCTTTATTTATTTATTCCATTACAAAATTTACACTTCCTCCCCTCCTCCCATTCCCCTCCCACTCCCCCGCTCACTCTCCTCCCACAACCTCCCTCCTTAAAAGAGGGCAGGGAACCCTGCCCTGTGGGAAGTCCAAGGCCCTCCCCCCCTACATCCAGGCCTAGGAAGCTTTGCATCCAAACAGACTAGGGTCCCAAAAAGCCAGTACATGCAGTAGAAACAAGTCCCAGTGCCTTTATCAATGGCTTCCCAGTCACCAGCCATTGTCAGCCACATTCAGAGAGTCCAGTTTGATCACATGCTCATTCAGTCCCGCTGGATTTGGTGAGCTCCCCTTAGAACAGGCACACTGCCTCAGTGGGTGGACCAACCCCTCGCGGTCCAGACTTCCTGGCTCATCTTCTCAACATATTTTTTAAAGGTACCAGGTACTATCTTTCATTTCTGCTGGTTATCTTTCTGTCCAAAGTGCTTCCTCTATTGCCCCTGTGAGAATAACTAGCTTAATTTTTCCCCGGATATTTGCTCAAATATTACTTTCTTCTTGATTTTAAATAAAGTTTTCTACTTAAAATAAAGCTCTTTTCTATCATGTATTTTGCAATTCTCAATTATCTCCTTCCTAAGATAGGACTATATCATACATTATATATATATACACATATATATGAATATGTTGGGTTATAATATACATATTATAGCATTATGTTATTTACATATATTTATTTTAATGTTTAATTTTATGGTACTCATATTGCTCTACTAGATTGTGAGTTCTAAAATTTTGTACTTACATGCCTATTATTTGTTTCATTTTTCTTAAAGAGTGACTTCCTTTTCCTTACTTATATATACCTAATTCCTAAGGCTAATTGTAGTAATTCAG
>NC_022010.1:84555303-84556936 GCF_000317375.1 Microtus ochrogaster
TTCCAGGACAGGCTCCAAAGCCACAGAGAAACCCTGTCTCGAAAAAACCAAAAATAAAAAATAAAAAAAAGAAAATATTGCCCATTTAAAGTAAGATATATGGAGTAAGTATTAAGAAATGTTAATATTTTTAATGTACTTTACTGAGTCCATTAGAAGGAAATTTGTTTTATCAATTCATATATTTATTCAAAATATTACAGAGATAAAAAGTAAATTATTCTACAACAAATAAATGTATGAGGATGACATATTTTCTTTTGATGTGTGGATTAAATACATTTGTATGAGATGTATTCACACTTGTGTATGAGTTGTGCATGCATCCATGTATGTGAGTGTGGAGGATGGAGAAGAACCTGGAAATCTTCCTCTACTGCTCTCTATCTGATGTTTGAATCAAGTATCTCGCTGCCCTTGGATCCGACTCTCTTGCACAGGTTTGACTGGCCACAGAGTTTCACAGTTCAGTGTCCATTTGTAAATGAAATGATTGTATATATGGAACATTTCTAAACGTCCACAAAGTGTTAGAAGTAATAAATAGATTATCTAAATCCATAAGGTACAAAATAATTATGCAAACACCAGTAGCATTTCTATCCATTAATAGCAAAGTGTTTTGAAAAAATAATATCCTGAAACTGCATAGCATAATTAATAACAATAATTTGTACTCCATTAATATTGAATCTACTTTCCAAGCTTACAAGGATGAAATGCCAATTTTCAATAAATGATGGTGGAAACATACAGAACAATGAAAGGTTACTTTATCCTAGATCATATGAAAAATCAATACAGATAGCAAATCTATGTCTTATTGTACATTATTTTCAATTAATGTATGCTTTAATAACATCTGTGATAATCATTAATTCAACTTGTAATATCTTCTCCCAATTTTCTTTAAAACACTGAGTAAAAATGCAACAGTTGGAAAAATAAGTAGTGGGAAAGTAACATTTGCTGACTTAAAAGGTATAATTAAAACACATTTTTTTAACATTTTATATACCCCTAAGGATACTTTGCTTCAGTTCATTGAATTGAGCTAGAGAAATTGATTCTGCATTGAGGATAATCACCAATCAGATGTTCTATTCAATTTGCATCAAGTATCTTTTAAAAGTAAAGTCATCAGTGTCAATGTTTTCACCAGGTTTGAAATATTTCATGCATGCAAAAGGCAATCAACACTACATGAAAATTTCACAGCTAAAATCCTTAAGATTTCTCTTATTGTTGTGATTTTTAAAAATTCAGTAATTGATTGATAAAATTCAATCAATATTTTCTCTAGTGTAATGAAAAGGAGAAATTTGACCCCAAGTTAACTGTGGGTATTCAGTTCTTCTATGTTACAATGATAACATTAGCTATATGATTTTTTAAATTTCCTTCCCCTTTTAAAACTGCAGATGTTTGAAACTTTATCTCACCACAAATTAAAGTTAATACTACACTTAGTAAAATGTTGAATACTGGTTAATAAAATGAATTAATGTGAGAATATTTCATTAAAAGTAACTGCATACTACATAAACTGGTTGAACGTTTTATATATATTAATGATACCCAACAATAAATTATTATCTTTGAGATTTCAGAATTGTAGTGAGTGGGACAGGAT
>NC_022010.1:84557306-84558124 GCF_000317375.1 Microtus ochrogaster
GAGAGGCCGAAAAGGATTCAGAACTCAACACTCGGAGTGGTAACGTCGGTAAGTCTTTCCAAGTATGCTGATTGCAGTCAGCGGGTGCACCAAATAATCCTCAAGGTAAAGATTGAGGATCTGCAACAAAAGCGGGTTTTCTGCTCTGGCCAGTAAAAGGGAGAGTGGAAGTAGTAGAACTGTGACCAAAGCGGACGGTTTAAACTGAGAGCCGCGAGCAAAGCGGACGGTTTAAAATGAGGGCCACAACCAAAGTGGACGGTTTAAAATGAGGGCCACGACCAAAGTGGACGGTTTAAACTGAGGGCCGCGACCAAAGCGGACGATTTAAGAATGGGATTTTAGAATGGGCGCTTCAACATCACACCTGATTTTTCTAGCTCTTAACAAGCTGTTACGGAGCGCTTTGGAGAAGTTTTTGGCTGAAGGTGACACAGTTACACCTTGGTTTGCCTCCTCTGGCAATCTTAATATGTCATCCTGGGATAGGCTTGGTAGAGGTCTGGATTTTGCCACTGAACAAAGTATGCTAAAGAAGGGAATTATATTCTTGTGGTTCGAGTTACCATGGCCTCCAGAGATTGTAGAATGTGAACAGCTGCTGCTCCAAGGCCTAGCAGCACTGGGGGTCTGCGAAGCTGCAAAGGAGACCTGCCTTGAGGACCTACAAGGCTAGATAGAACGCTAGGCTACTCCCAGCATGGGCCTCAGGGCATAGAAGCACAGCGTGACTGTGGTAAGGCTCACCAGCTTGAAAGGTCAGGGCCCAGCCGCTCTGCTCAGCCACGCCTCCAAGAAAGGCTGAACACAGGTTCTTA
>NC_022010.1:84559686-84569279 GCF_000317375.1 Microtus ochrogaster
AGAGTCCAGGGAGACCCGACCCGCCTGAGATAAGTGCCAGGATGTGCTTCAGGTTGCTGAATCCAGCTCACCTCACCCAGGAATCCCACCTGCCCTGAAGCACTAATGCTGAGCTCCTTCTGCAGTTTAAACTCTGTTTACTGTGGAGGTGAGATGCAGACTAAACATCTGACAATTTTAACCTTTGGGACACAAAACTCATTTTAACTAAAATATTAACCCCTCCTCACTTAAGAAGGGGAAAGATTGGGGTTCCTGTCACCGTTGCTCAGAGACTGGAACTGCTGGTATTTAATAACAACAATGTATGTCATTGTGCTCTTACTGCAATTGATCTAATGATATTTGTAACTGCTTATAGATGTTGGGAAAGGTTTGACACACGCTGTAAAATGTTTGGGTTTAATGCATATGCTGAAAATTTTAGATTTTGATCCCTTTTACACTGCCCTAATTGTTGGCAGGCAGCACACATAATTTTATGTGGAATGGGAATTAGGAAGGAGGATACCTAAGGCCAGACTAAAAGGTGAATACTGGGTTTGGAAAATGCCCTTTCTTCTTGTCTGGAAAATGGAGTTATTGGTACCCAAAATTATATCATTATATCTTTTATTTGAGGAGCTCCTCACAGTCTTTTCATTAATGATTGATACAGGGGCCCAATGACGGGAGTTAATGTGGAGTTCTCGCTTGAACACACATCATACAGAGGCTGTACTGGCCGGGTAAACATGGCATGATGTCAGGACGAGAATTGCACTCCACATAGCCTAAGACAGGGTACCCTATGGTCAAAGACCTGCTTACTTTAGGTCTTGCTAAATACCTTTTTATTTGAGGAGCTCCAAGGATGGGTGACTTGGCAGAACATCCCCCAACCTAAGACAGGGTACTGGGAACCCTAAGACGGGTAAGGGGGAAAAAAGACCTGGTCCCCACTCGACCTAAAAATCATAAGGCACCCCTCTGTTCCCAGGAGAGGTAAATTACTTCACCATTCGAGAGGAGGGTCTCTGCTTGTCCCAGTCCCCTCTCCTTTAGATCTGACACCATGGTTGGACTCTGACCTGATGCCATCCACTTATTAGTTGCCTGTCTTTATAAAAGAAAGGGGCAACTGTAGTGAGCCAGACAGGATCGCCATTACAAGATGGCGCCGACATCCTGTCTTGTTGGAAATAAACAACCCCATATTTGGCTAAGCCTTTGAGAGCTGCGTGTCCCCCGCTTCCCGCATGCACGGTGGATAAGGGTCCTTGGGCCTATCACGATGCAGTCTGGTGTCAGCTGATGGTGGCAGCCAATCACAGGGCGACCCGTGTGCCAATTCCCGATATAAGCAGCTGCCTTAGTGCCTCTCTCTTTCTCTTGCTTCCTGCTCTCCCTCGCTTTCTGCCCCTTGCTTCCTGCCCCTCTCGTTTCCTTCCCCCTTCGCTTCATGCTTTCCTTCAACCAAGGGCACTCCAATTAAAGCGTGATCTGAGAAGAATCCTCGTGTGGTGGTTGTTCTTCCTCACTGGTCGAGAAGCCTGCCGCACAGAATGATGAAGATCAATTAATCAAAGACAGTTCATGCTAGAGAGAATGTGGAGTAAGGGGAACAGTCATCCATCACTCATGGAAGTGAAAACTGGTACAGCACTATAGATATCAGCGTGGCAGTTCCTTAAGAAGATGGGACTCAATCCACCTCAAGATCCAGCTATATTACTCTTGGGTATATGTGTAAAGGATGCCTCATTCTACCACTGAGACACTTGTTTAACCATGTTCATTACTGCTCTATTCATAACAGTCAGGAATTAAAAACAACCTAGATGTCCCTCCACATACAAATAGATAAAGAGAATGTGATATAGTTACAAAAGGGAATATTACTCATCTATGAAAAAGAAAATAAATCAGCTGCTAAATGAATGGAACTGGGGGAAAAACATTGTGAGTGAGGTAACCCATATCCAGAAATACAAATATGGTATGGTATGCCTTATTTGTGGACATTATATGTTAAGTCAGTTGGTGTGGGTCAATGAACTGTATTCTGTCAATTATATTTTAAATAAACGCTGATTGGCCAGGAGCCAGGCAGGAAGTTTAGGAGGGACAACCAGACAGGAAATAGAGGTGGGTCAATGAGAGCAGGAGAATTCTGGGAAGAAGGAAGTTCTAGTCTGCAGTTGTTGTGACCCATCCACAGAAGAACCAAGATGTGACTGCCTCATTAAATAAGGTACAAAGCCACATGGCTAGCACAGACAAGAATAATGAGCTAATATAAGTTATAAGAGTTAACAAGAAGCCTGAGCTAATGTGCCAATCAGTTTATAACTAATGTAGACCTCTGTATGAGTTCTTTGGGACTTAACAATTGCAGGAACTGGGTAGGACAGAAACCCCCATGACAACAGTTAATGATAATAAAAGGACCAATGACAGACCCACAGGAGTTAGGTATAGAGTAGGGGGTTGGGGGTGACTGAGAGGTCTCCTTAGGAAAGGGAAATAGAATAGATATGTGTGGATGGATTTGCAGGGGTTGTTTTCTTCATTGACACTGATGTGGATTGGCCCAGCTTAGTGTCTGTGGTGCTATCCCCGGACACGTGGTCTTGGGTTGAATTAAAAAGCTGGCTAAGCAAGTCAAGGTTAGCAAAACAGTAAGCAACATTTCTCCACAGTTTCTGTTTCAATTTCTCCCTTCAGGTCCCTGTCCTGCCTTCCCTTCATAATATATTGTAAAATATAAGATGAAATAAACCTTTTCTCCCCCACAAAAAAATTACATATCTTATTGTTATACTATTTGAGACACTATAATACTATTCTTTATTGAAAAGTCAACATGGTTAAAAAGAACAGTGACACAATGAGTATCACTACTTCAAAATAAGAAAAGAATATATCCTACCTGTCACTGAAAAGGCAGATAAATATTCTTACACGACAATATTAGCAACTTTAATGAAAGCACAGTGAACAAAATTGTCATTGATTATTTTTTAAAATTATAACATAGAATTTATATAAGTATATATATGCCGTTTCATGTATATATAATTGCTGAGAATCCCAGTGAGTATCACATATATACTATAAAGGTCCTTTACCACTAAGCCACACCTATGCCATAATCATAATCATAACCTTTGGCCATCTTTGTTTCAAATGCTTTGTGTGCAAATGTTATGCATTTAAGCATAGCAAGTTGTGACAATACTGAAAGAATGAGGAAGTATATAATTTTCCAACATATAAAATGAATGAATGAATGAGAAAAATTTAGATGTGTATTTTTTTTTTTTTGGTGTTTAAGGCATATGAACTTTGTACATCCTAGCATTGTTTCTGTGGATAGTTTAATTTTAATTAAAAAAGGAAAATGCTTGAAAATAAAGTAACTAAGATATCCTGGTCTAGGATATTTGTGCTGATAATTTTTTGGTGCTTCCAACATCATTCTTTATTTTATATGCATTTAATATACATGTATACATTATAATATTGCATACACATTGTATACATTTTTAAATACATTTTTAAGATTCTCATTTCTAGACATTCACAGTGTTGTCTTCTTCAATTCTTAAGAATGACAAATATATACACACAGATACAATATTATGTTATGCTATATTATATTACTTATATTTTATTATATGTAATCAAAAGACTCAATTAGCTTGGAATAATGAAGCAGACTGTACTAGGCTAGTCATAAAGTCAGCAGTTGTTAGATGCTTTTCTCATTAATGTTGGTAGTGACATAGTTCATAGTTAGTATCTTCTAACAGAAGAATAACTTCCAGACTTCCTAGGCATGTTGGCTTCACCAGGCAAAGATGAGATTCTAACATTATTTACTCTGTTTGGGCTTAAGTGGCTTTGCTCAGTCTCCATATGCCAGCTCTCTAGATTAGTCTGAAGAAAAGACCCTCGGGACAGATCCTGGTTATGTGGCATAAAAGAGAATGTTAGTTATGCAGGGCATTCACAAATGTATGCGGTGCCACTCAGTACCATCTACAAAGGGTCCATTTTATAAGTTGTCAAAGAAGCCATTGTGGCTGAATGATACCAGAGAAAAGCTGTCAGTTCCATTCTTAAATTGACATTCCACACATGCTGCTGTCAGCAGACAACCCTTAATGAACTTACTCTCCTTCCTTTCTTCCCCTGCTTCGTTTGCTCTCCTCTTTCTTATCTGCTCCTCAAATAGGCAACAGTTGACGATGTATAAAACTGTTGGCAAAATGGCTTCTGTAAGAGGCCATCCTGTGGGCACACTGACAGCTATTTAAAGAACCTTGGAGGGTGTCATCATGACGTGTTTGTTTCTCAAGTACTCAACAGTGATTGTAACAGAAACTATGGCATCTCCCAAGGGACTGTCAATCAAGCATTTGAAGGTTAGGGACAACAACAACAATAAAAATGCGTGATTTAAGGAAAACAATAAATAATTTTGCAATCTTATCTGTTAAAAAGGGAAAAGGTAACAATGCCTTGTCGGATGCTGTGGAGCTGGACACCCAGCCTGTGATGCTTTTGACAATGAAGAGCAAGAGGCACATGCCTCAGTCTGAAGTAAAGGATGAGACACAAGCTGGCTGTTAATTCTCTTGACATCTCTATTGTGCTCCTAGCCACTGGAGTTACTTGTGCTAAATAACCCATCAATGAAGGGAGTGGCCTGTCACTCCTGTTAATTTGCATAATACTATTCTTATTGCTATATATTCTCAAACTTAAATATACAAAGTAGACAGTCTTTCACCCTGCCTGCTGACAGGTCTCTATGAAGATGACAAGCAAGCAGGCTGGGCTCTTGTTGTCAGAATTGTCCTGTTGGGAATATCCAGTGACTGACAGCTGTTGGGCTGGAGGAAAAGGAGATTTTTTACATCTGTTTACTGCCTTCAAGCTTCATCATGGCCTCCCGTCTGACTATTGTCATTCATGGATGCGGCAGAATCCCTACCCGTCCAAAGTCGATGCCAAAGAAAGGCAGAACAAGGACTAGAAACAATCACTCTGAGAGAAACAAACTTCACGTCCTACTTACTGCATAGTGAGAGAATGGAATCGACCCACAGCTAGAATATAGCATTCTTAACATTCTTAGGCAAACATGTCATTCATTGCTGCTGTCAAGATGAAACAGAAATCTTAAGTGTTATGTGTTCTTGATATGAAAACATAAAAAGTTTAAAGTGCTCAAATTGTAACTAGACTGATTTGCTTTAACATATTTATGTCTTATTGCAGATAGCATTACTATATATTTTTTATTGTAGCAATACATTTGTCTAAGCCGAATGGAGATTTCTGTGGCAGTATATTAAAAGATTTACCTACACTTGTGCATTTTCAAATGGTGTTATATTTTGTTTTGTTTACTGCTTGACACTCAAGCTCACAATCTTGCTGGACAATCATGTAGTAATGTCTCATTTCAAATCAGAAGGAGTAATAGAATTTGAGGCTTATTCAAAACATTGGCAGAGAAAAGATATTGCAGATTTACTTGAATAAAAAAAAAGTTGATGGAATTTCCGTGCCCACTGTGTTATCTAAATCTTTCAGAAAAACATTTCTCTGTAGTATATAATTTATTCAATCTGTGTGGGTATTGTAGTACTATTGAAAAATCTTTCTATCACCTACTGGCTTAAAGGCAATGAGATTATTAAGTCCTTTGATCCAAAGCTAAAATTTTATAGTCAATATTACAACACAGATGTACTTTCTAGTTCAAAATGGATGGAGTTATGCATAACCTGAAGAAATAAATCAGTATCATCAAATACAGCTTCATATGCCAAGTGAATCTAAAACCTTGAAATATATATTAACCAAAAATGTCAGGAACCTCAAATTTAGTATATCTAAGGTTTTTTTTCAATGAATTAATTACATATGAGTATACATGGATTTCATAAATATTGTTAGTATGTATGCATCCACATATGTATTAATTTTCTTTCATGTCATTCAACAATAAAATAATTGAAAAATGCATATTCTCATAATAAGCATTTAAATTTTTGTTATGTTAAAAACAAGTTTCGTTTCTCCCTTCCACTTTTTGGCCATTATAGTTTTGATAGAGTACATCCCATGTCCTCTTTTTGGGTCTGGCTTACCTCACTCAGGATAGAACTAATACATGGGCACAATGAAACAAAAGACAATTGCTATAAGGAAATCAAGCTAGAACTGAGTTGAAAGCCTCTTCCCTGCTGGCTAGCTTCAATACTTCCAGAAGGCATTACTCATGCTACTAGGGCAACAAAGACACCTGTGGCCTTAGCTGGAATTTTTTATGCCAAGGAGCATTCTATTTTGTAAAACACTTCCATTTTAATTGAACAGTGACAATCCTTTTTTATTGATATTTATTGAGCTCTACATTTTCCTCTGCTCCCCTCCCTGCCTCCTCCCTTCCCCTTTCAATCCTCCCCCAAGGTCCCCATGCTCCCAATTTACTCAGGAGATCTTGTCTTATTCTACTTTCTACTTCCCATGTAGATTAGATCTATGTAAGTCTCTCTTAGTGTCCTCATTGTAGTCTAAGTTCTCTGGGATTGTGATTTATAGGTTGGCCTTCTTTGCCTTATGTTTAAAAGACACCTATGAGTGAGTACATGTGATAATTGTCTTTCTGTGTCTGGTAATACCACTTTGTGGTATATATCCAAAGGATGCTCAATCGTGCCACAAGGACATGTGCTGGACTATATTCATATCAGCTTTGTTTGTGATAGCCAGAACCTGAAAGCAACCTAAATGGCTCTCAACCAAAGAATGGATAAGGAAAATGTGGTACATTTACACAATGGAGTATTACACAGCAGAACAGTGACAATTCTTTAAAATACAGTAATTAGCTCTCTAGTCATAAACTAACTTGTTTCTCAGGATATTTGCCTTCCCTTACTTGTGGAATGGCCAGCTAGAAAAGATTCTTATTTTCACTAATTTTCTTATTTTACCTAACTACTTATGGGTTTCTCCTAGCAAGGGCCAACTGCATGCCAAAACAAAAGCATAACATAACATAGCAAAACAAAAGGGAAAAATTTCAAACTTCCCCATTTCCGCCCTTTAAATACCCTAGCTCATAAGTGAATGGTGGACTCTAATTGCTACAGACATCTTCCAAATGTTTTATCCCCAAAATAAGAGTCTAAACTATCTTAAGTTGCTCAGCCCCTTGTCTGCCTTTCCTTTTCACTGACCTTTCGCCTATGACTTTTAACACCAATCCACCAAGCAAGATGTGCCATTCCATGTGAAACGCTATGAGTAATATAGGGATAGCCATCCAATCTTGTCTGGCACTCTCCACAAGAGAAAATTCAAACCTGTTATTATAAACACAGTTTAGAAAGCACGGCTGCAGGGGCATTAGTCCTAGAAAAAATTTACTACCCTTTTGGGGCAATTTGTAATCGTATTAAGATGCCCTCTAAAGACTTATATTCATGGGCAAATAAATTATACTCATTGACGAATAAGACAATCTTTTCTTTGCATTATGTAGCAGCAAATGTAAAGAGGATTCAGGGTTCATATGGATAAATAATGGCTGAATATCCAGCCATAAACAGGATATTTATGTCATCTTCTCTGAGGCTCAGGGAACACGCTGAGAGATGGAATAGAAACAATACAAGAAACAGAAGACAGAAAGAGAAGGAGTGAAGTGCTGCTCCTTGTATTCCTCAGCCAGTTGAGTCATGTCTCCCACTAACTGTGACTAGATACAACTGGGCCTATGGATAGTTGATAAGGGATCATGGAGAGACACATGTACTCTTTACCCCTTCTAGGTGAACTATAAGATACAGATGGATTCTGCACACGAAGAAAAGTCTATGTCTCCAGTTGTTTCTCACAGAGAAGACTATGTGTCTCATGGACAGTTCCACATCTATGGTCACATAGATGACCCTGATTAAGCTAAATGAACACAGCTGGCTAGCTAGCTAGCTAGGGATGCTAGCTAGGGATGGATAGATAGATAGATAGATAGATAGATAGATAGATAGATAGATAGATAGATAGATAGAAATCAGTGTATAAAGGGGATGTGTAGAAAGACAGAAAAAGTTAATAGGAGTGGGAGGGAGACTAAGTGGAATATTACAATAATCAGAATATACTTTATGCATATATAACATTATCAAGGAACAAATTCAGTAAATGATAAAACAAATTAAAAAGAAAGATAAAAAACAAAAAAATATTATTAGAGGGCTATTTATTTTGTTTCTGTTTTTCTTGTTTACTCTCTAAATACAAAAACATTTCAGAATGATTATTGAGAAATGTTTATGCTTTGTGTGAAAAGAAAACAAGGAAACCCAACCTTGAGAAACAACTCAGCAGTTAAGAGTACTTGTTCTACCAGTGGACTCAGGTTCCATTTTTATCAGCACCTGCATGGTAGCTCACAACCATACAGTTCCAAGGGATATGACACTCTCTTCTTGCATCTACACACATGTGGGGTACACATGCATATGTGTAGGCAAAATCACTCACACCCATAAAGGAAAATTACATAAATAAAAACTAAACAAAAATTTTTGAAAGAAAACAAGAGTAACCTCTGATGCAGAATCATCTGTCCAGTTCTGTGTCTACGTCACTATAAACACAATGCATTTGTGACTTGATTAGGAATTCTACATTGTTTGTTTTATAAAATGCATATTAACATAGGCACAAGTTTATTGAATGCAATTATGAAGTTATATGGCAGAGAGTTTTGAAATTATTTTAGTATGCATGTCTAATATGATTTTCAAAATTTGCATGTCAATTTTATACAATTCTTTATTCAATCACCTGATAATTCAGCAAAGGAACAATGATATAATCGTCTTGCATTACTTGGATAGAATAACAAACAAAAAAATATCCAACCTCACATGAAGCATACAGTGCAGAACAAGGGAGACTAATTAATGGATTGATAAATTCTATGATTATCAGACAATAATGGGGAAAATAAAGTATAAGTAAAGATAGTGACTTTAGGACAAATGGTCCATGAAAATGTTTGAAAAGACCAAAGAATTGAGCCAAGTAGATATTAGGTAAATGCATGTCTAATAAAAGCGAGAGCTTGAAAATACTCCTGAGACCACATTCCACCAATGATGATTTAGGAAGATGAGGGCTATAGTTTAAAAAACAAGGCCAGAGATAAGTGAAAACAAAAATTAAGTCAATGCCTTTTGCCTGCAAGGTCATATTTTAAAATTAATAATAGCTAACTCTAGTTATTTTATCTTAACCAGTCATATGAAAGAGAAAGAAGCAGAGGAATAAAGCCTTGCCATTATAGAATTTTATGACACCGATTTCCATCCTTCACTTCTTTCCCTGGACTCCCTACCTTATAATGGCTATACCTAACCAACACATACCACTTCAGACATTTAAGCCGGGCGGTGGTGGCGCACGCCTTTAATCGCAGCACTCGGGAGGCAGAGGCAGAGGCAGGCGGATCTCTGTGAGTTCGAGACCAGCCTGGTCTACAGAGCTAGTTCCAGGACAGGCTCCAAAGCCACAGAGAAACC
>NC_022010.1:84569920-84577397 GCF_000317375.1 Microtus ochrogaster
ACTTGCAGTGTTTTTACTTTCCATACAAGACTTTCTTCTCTAACAGAAACAGAAGTTTAATTAAAGGAAACAAAAGTAGTATGTTTCTATTACCTTTTCTCAGTATATATGAAATTAGTAAATGTTTTAATTGGATTTATAAAAAGCTTGACCTTTCAAAATGCCTTTTGAATTGCTAACCTGAGGTTAGGATAGAATTTCCAACAATTTCTTAATTTGTTCTAAATATACTTCTTCATTTGTATTATATAGTTGTACAAAGAAGGGTTCTCAGCATTGAATATTAAAAAATCAAAATGTACCTCATCTCCCCCTCGCGAAGTTCAAGATCATTGAAGAAGTGGGGACAGAAAGATTATAATTGCCAGAAGCAATGAATGATAGCTGGAAACATCATCTTCTAGACACAGAGGGCAATTTAACTCACAGTGGTTGTAAAAGCATGCACAAATCCTGTGAAAGTCAGAGCCAAACCAAAACCCAATCTGGAGAGGGCAGTAGGGCAAACAATCCCACCCCTAGCTGTAGAGCTATTGATAACTCTTAGGCTCTGAGAGAGGCAGTATCAATTGTCAACCATGATTCAGTGGAAAACCACACATCAAGAATATTTGGGCAGTACAATTTGGTTTTGACAAAAAGTGGGCATGGGGGATTATGAAACTGATTGGGAAGAGAAGGGAAAAGGGTAGTGGATCTTGGAAGAGTTGGGGATAATGGGAAGTGGTGGTAGCAACTTTGATCTAGCCACATTTTTGGAAATTCTCAAAAAAAATTAATGGGGAAAAAAGAAAACCAAAATGTTGATCAACTTTGAAAACTTTAAGATACTGTCTTCTTTATTTAAAGATGTCAAGGCTTAATTCTTTATCTAGAAGAAAACAGGGATGCAAACACATGCATTGCATTTTTATTCTGCTTTGGTTTGTCTTTACTAAATAGTAAAATGACATGAGCACCAACGTGTTTTAAAATAAAAGTGTTCCTTATGAGTCATCAATAAATGTTTGATTTTGCATCAGTTTTACACTCCAGTATACTTCAGTCAGCAGAAGTTTCATAATCAGAAGGCAGTCATGAGTGGAAAAGAATGTAAAAGCTCTGGCCTAAAATATAATAAATTCCAACAAGTCAAAGAGTATATTTGCTTTAATTTGAAAATTGTTACTTTAAAGAATAATAATCAAATTAATGTAGGCCTATAAAATAGACATCACTGGAATCATATGCAGAGCCAAAGTACAAGCTGCTATTTATGATGCCCAGTGTTTTTGTTCATTACTGAGTGACAACATCAAGAACCTGAGGACTTCAATAGAAGGAGTATTGATTAGAAGCATCTTGACCTGTCTTCTGTGCAGTTTTGATGTTATGATTAAATTTCTTTTGCGATGTATTGATAATAGTGTTAATAATGATTGAATATGTTTGTTATGTAATAAGCTTAAAATCAATGGCAAGAAGAACAATATAGTTACTCCTTATTTTGCAACATACTGCTTTTTTCTTTTCAATGAAGAAAAAAAGTGTTGTATTCTTCTTCAACACTGTAATAGTATCTAATTAATAAGATTACCAAACGAATGAACATGATAATTTAGTAGGACTGAAGACTTAGGAGCTATCATAGTCTTTCTCTCTCTCTCTCTCTGGTACGGCAGCATTTTTTTTTTACTTTGATATATGAAGAAGAAAACTGTAATTTTTATGTTTCTAAGAGTACAAGTAGGACTTGTGCCTGATGAGGCCCTCTGTGTTTCCTTGTGTAGTGCCGCCAATATGTCCTCTTGGGGTGACAGTTCTGAGAAAACTTCATAAGGGAATTGAGCATATTCCCAAGGATGGAGTCCTCATGACATAAACTACTTTTGAAGTGACTGTGAAAGTTTTACTCTTGTATGGGGAATTGAATCTCAACATGAAGCCTAGAAGGACACAGTCTTCCAAACCATCCCAGCAGGTAAGATTTGAGTGTATGATTTGAGAGAATACAACAGAAGTAGGATGAGAAATCTGAAAGCCCTTTAGAAAGTTTCTCCTGGAATGTGAAGACAGCAGGGTGACAACACCAGTAAATCACAGGCCATCAAGAGGAAGAAAGCAACAATGGAATCAGAGAAATGTGAGGGACCTGGACGCAGGACCTTTTGGGTTACTTTAAGGACTATACTGTGAAAAAAAGATGGACATACTGAGGGGTTTGAAGAATAGTTATATAATTTTCTTGGGTTTTAAAAAGTAATAATTTGACTTCTACTTTACAAATACAACAAAGGGAACCATGACTGGATGAAGGGAAGAAAATCCAGGGAGAGATAACAGTATCCAGGGACAGAGGGAATAAAGATCTTTTAAAATATACTATAAAAAATAAATATTAGGATGATATCTTAAATTTTTGAGTTTGGCCCACACTAACACATGTGTCTTTAATGCCTGCTCTTGTTAAGTGACAGTTGGCGTATTTCAAATCTAAGCACAGACTAAGCTACAAAGTAAGGGACTTATTCACTAAGCAAAAATTAAGTTGAATAAATTAAATTAAATTTTAGAGATGCCGTAGAAACAAACACAGGGAGCAAAAATGAACAGGAAATGGGAAAATAAAATTTTGTTTAGCAACATGAGTGTCCTTGGAAGCATTTGCTGTGGGACAATGGTCTTTTATCCTGTCACTTGTATTATTTTATTTTTTTTATTATTATTACAAATTTTTACCCCCTCCCCTCCTCCCATTTCCCTCCCCCTCCCTCCATTACCCCTTCTCCTCCCTCTCCAGTCCAAAGGGCAGTCAGGGTTCCCTGCCCTGTAAGTCCAAAAACCTCCCCCCTCCATCCAGGTCTAGGAAGGTGAGGATTCAAACAGACTAGCTTCCCACAAAGCCAGTACATGGAATAGAATCAAAACCCAGTGCCATTGTCCTTGGCTTCTCAGTCAGCACTCATTGTCAGCCACGTTCAGAGAGTCTGGTTTGATCACATGCTCCACCAGCCCCAGTCCAGCTGGCCTTGGTGAGTTCCCATTAGATCAGCCCCACCATCTCAGTGGGTAGGTGCACCCCTCTTGGTCCTGACTTCCTTGCTCATGTTCTCCCTCCTTCTGCTCCTCATTTGGATCTTGGGAGCTCAGTCCAGTGCTCCAATGTGGGTCTTTGTCTCTATCTCCGTCCATTGCCAGATGAAGGTTCTATGGTGATATGCAAGATACTCATCAGAGTGGCTATAGTATAGGGCCAGTTCAGGCACCCTCTCCTCAGCTGCTCAAGGAATAAGTTGGGGACATCTCCTTGGATACCTGGGAACCCATCTAGAGTCCAGTCTCTTACCGACCCTCAAATGGCTCCCTTAATTAAGATATATACTGAGGATGGCTCAACCTTTAAGGGCTAGGCTCCCTTGTATTATTTTTAATAAAATGCTGATTGGCCAGCAGCCAGGCAGGAAGTAAAGGCAGGTGGACAAGTCAGGAAGTAGAAGCAGGGCAATGAGAATGCTGGGAAGAGGTAAGCATAGTATGCAATTGTGACCCAGCCTCAGAGGAAGCAAGATGTAACTGCCTTGCCATAAAAGGTACCAAGCCATGTGGCTAACTCAGACAAATATTTTGGGTTAATGTAAGTTATAAGATTAGTAAATAAGAAGTCTGAGCTAATGGGACAATCAGTTTATAACTAATGTAGACCTCTGTGTGATTCTTTGGGACTGAATGGCTGCAGGGCAGGGCAGGACAGAAAACCTTGGTCAACAAACAATGACTATAATGGTTCAGCAGCAAAATGAACTAAGTAAGATCTACTTGGAATAAATCAAGAAACATTGTCAGAGGAGAATTAGAAGAGAGTGTTAAAGATAAACCTTAAGATCTTCTAGAGAGGATCAAAGGTAATGTAGTTCAGAAAATTAAGAGGGTAAAAGCTTTTACCCAGATGTATAGAGATATAATATGTATGCACACACAAACATGCACAACACATATCTTATTGCATATGGGGAGGACAAAGGAAAACATATAGAAGACAATTCAGAAAGGGTGGAAAATAACCCCAGAAATAGATTACATAATGCTATATTGACCTTGAATTTTCTAAATGCTAATGAGAAAGAAACAACAGCAACAGAGAGACATTAGATAAAAAAAGTCTTCTGAATTAAATCAGCCCATGTATTTCAAAGATGCGTTGACCTCACAATAGATCCCATTGATGTGATACATTGGGAAATGGGGTTTTGCTCTTGTTTCCACAGAAGAAAACTTTGGATACCATCAAAATTAACAAAGATTCAGTTTGAAATAAAGAAACCTCTTGAAAATGAGAAATGACAACTTATCCACAATGGTGACAACCGTACAGATGGTAAGGAAACCTCAAAAGGGTAGGGGCAAGGTTCTGTTCTTGTCTGTGCAGGAAAATACTCATTTTCAAAAATTCAAGAGACCCTGGATGTTTGGATGCCTTACAGAAGGAAAAATAACTATCCAATAAGGGTCATCAAGAAAAAGAAATATGCTTTGTAAGGACAGGTGATAAAAACACATACA
Source organism: Microtus ochrogaster (assembly GCF_000317375.1). Lineage (NCBI taxonomy): Eukaryota > Metazoa > Chordata > Mammalia > Rodentia > Cricetidae > Microtus > Microtus ochrogaster. Next base: position 84,574,460 of record NC_022010.1, read on the forward strand.
TAGCTACACACATATACATATACACACACACATATGAATATATAGAGCTGGCTTTGGAGTTGGACATTGGCTCTGTCCCTCTCTAAATCCAAGCATGTTGATAAAATAAAAATTCAGAGTTTCTGTCTCATATCAGCAGCCATGATATTGCACAAAAAGAAAAAAGAATTTAGAAAAATTTTTACTTTTCTTCATATCTATTTTTGTCTCTATTGTACCTTTCATTGAATATATATGTCTGTATATGTGTACATAAATAATGTTTACATTTTCCATAATGAACAATGAATTTTCCTGCAGTAATTTTTGACGTTTCCAGGAAGAAGATGGAGCCCCACAATAATAAGTCCACTTGATTGATATGACATCATGATGCTGATAGCACTAAGTTTTGATAATTCCAGTTTTGGGGTACTAGCTGCTCAAGATGTTTCCAACTTGGTTTTCTGAAATGGTGGACTTTTTTTTTTTTACAATGTTCTGGCCAGAACTTCAAATAGGAACCTCTGAAAAACCCTACCAAATACTCAGACTATTTGCAGTTATACAAGACAGTAATCTTGGAATTTAATCATCATTTTACTTTCATGGGATCCCATAGAAACAACGTCGGCCACATGACAGCTGGAAGTAATTTTAGAAGACCATGTTCTCTTTCCCAACAAAGTTTGTTCTCAGGGCTAGGGACATCATTTAGGGGTTGATTATAATTGGTATAGGGTTGGGGGTTGGAGGAAATTTTGTAGACACTGTGATCTCTTTGAACAAAAAAAGGGGGGGAATTTGGATGGAATAATAGATTAGTGTGAGCTTACACTAATAGTGAGTAATGGAGTGAATATTTGTGTTATTATATATATAGGCAATTACATTGGTATAGATACTTTTATATTAATACAAAGTTAAGTTAATTGAATATTGTATGAATTCATGTTTCTATCTCTGCTTTAAACATTTTTATATATTGATATATATTTATCATATTGCAATGTACATTTCTGCCTCTAATCAAGATACTTATACATTGTTTATATTTTGAAACCATTGTCCTCACTTGTTGCACCGTTGTTTATTGTATAATAGTATAATATAAAGTCTTAGTCTTTAAGTTTTATAGGTATTAAGAATCATAGGTCAATAGTTATGTATGTTATACTTATAAGTTGGACTAATCAGGTTCTTTAGATATATAGAGATTATATTCTGCATAGATAGGTAGTCTGAAACAACTTCAAAGAGCAGTAGAACAGTAGAATATGGCATTTAAATAATTTAGGGTTCTGTTGAACTGAGACACAACTGCTCCTGGAAGCACCAAACTGTTCCTGAGAGAATGTTGAGCACTGAAGACACTCCACTTAGACCCTGTTTTCTTCTTGGCAAAACTGGCCTTTGGGCAAAGAACTACCCATGCCTCAACCATTGACAAGGTACATGGTATCTGGAAATGGATAAGCAGGACTGTCAAATCTTGCAAAGACAGGGTAAGATGGTTTTGAAAAATTTCCTGCCTCTGAAAATGGTTCAGTTATTCTAGGCCTTAGCCAAAGTTGGTTGCTTCAGTGTTGCAAATGAGACTTTGGGTGATTGCCCAGCTAGTCAGTTGTCTCTGTCATTTGTTGCACATTTTGGAAGTTGCTTGATTGCACTTCCTGCTTACTCAAGTAATATTATTTCCCTTCTTGGATCTTTGATGGGGTTGAAGGCTAGATAGTTGCAGTTACTCTCCTCTCATGACTTGGCCAAGTTATTTATTATAAAAAACTTTGGATAGGCTAATTATTGAATATATTTGTTTTTATTGTATATAATTTTGTATTAGGCTTAGAACTTTCTTATTTAAACAGAAGGTGGAGGTGCTGTAGGAAGTCTTACAGCCAGTAGTTACCCACCCACTAGGGCATGTCCTCTTATACTATGTATGCCTATGTAGAGCTCGTACCTGCTCTCTTTTCTGACTGCGGGATTCAGTTTCTGATCACCATTCCAGCAGAGGATTCTATTTCTAAGTCTAGCCCTAAATAAATAACCATCTATTTCTCAATTCTGTTCTAGTGTGGAATTTTTTTAAGCATCCTTCTTCAAACGTGGGGTGAATGACAAGGTGATTTTGCTTTTGTTTGACTGCCAGAATTACTAGTAAACTTCTGCCCAGCTCACGCTGTAACTCACCCAGGATTGTGCATGATAGCTGTAGGAGTGTGTGACTCTTTTTTTAATATACACTCAGCCACTGAGACTGACAATAATGATCTCTTACTGAGGATGTAGGTGAAAACATACTTCTAGGATTGCACAGAAGGGAAGAAGGGGTGAGAGATGCACTTGCCAAGCTTTCAATTCTTTGACACAATCCACTGAGCAATACTGGCCATGTGCTCTCAGGTAAGTACAAGGAGACTAGAAAACCTTTGGGAGAAAAGGGAGACTTGGTTTGCAGCAAAAGTCAGCTAGATACCTGGTGCATGAAGATGATTGGGATAGAAAGGTGTAGATAATTAGCTTTCTGCTCAGATGCGGAAGTTTGCCTTTTACTTTCAAATTTCACCTTGTGCTTGCCTGAGTAAAACTCCTGCGAGTAAACTGAAAATATGTAAAGTTCGCCTCAGTTAAAGAAGGAAATGGAGTAAGAATCACAGCAGTTCCCTGAAATTTACCATGGACTGCAAATTTATTTTTTTTCCGTTTATTTATTTATTAAAGATTTCTGTCTCTTCCCCGCCACCGCCTCCCATTTCGCTCCCCGTCCCCCAATCAAGTTCCCCTCCCTTGTCAGCCCGAAGAGCTATCAGGGTTCCCTGCCCTGTGGGAAGTCCAAGGACCACCCACCTCCTTCCAGGTCTAGTTAGGTGAGCATCCAAACTGCCTAGGCTCCCACAAAGTGCAGTAGGATCAAAAACCCATTGCCATTGTTCTTGAGTTCTCAGTAGTCCTCATT
>NC_022010.1:84579901-84594516 GCF_000317375.1 Microtus ochrogaster
GGGGAGAGGGGGAGGGGAGTGGTAGGAGGGGGCCATGTGTGGGAGGAGAGGAAGGGAAATGGAAAATGGGGAGGAGGCAGAAATTTTTTCAACAACTAAAATAAAATAAGATAAAATAAATTAGTGTGGAAAAAAAGTTACAAACACATAAAGCATGAAATCAATACATATTTCTTGAATGAATGAATATTTGCTTGCCTTTGTTTTGCTGTATTTAGTCTTTTGGCTTTTCATGACATGCAGATTCTTCCTAATCCAACTGTTTTGCTTTCTCCAGGACCAGTGTGAGATGTATCAAATGTTATCTTATATTCCCCAGCATGTCCAGGGTCCTGAGCATCCATTTCTCTTTTTGTTAAGTCTAATATATCATTGAATAATTAGTATTTAAACCATTAAAGTCTTTCTCTTGGCAAATTACCAAGATAATAATAAAACCACAAAAATGTCTTTTCTCCTGTGCCTTAATAAAATACAATTAAAATTTAATAAAAGCTCTGAATTTCCATTTATCAAATTCTGCACATCCTGAGGGAGGTAGCAGCAGTGTTACAACTAGACCAATTAAATAGACAGTTGTGGTTAAACTCTTTAATCCACATAAAGGTGAGCATAATTCTGTGCTTAACATTCCAGAATTGCTCATAGCGTTTTGAACAGAATGTCCATTTTCATTCAGTCCTGACTATGTTACAAAGAGTCCTTGCTGATTATGTTTGCTAATCTAATAATAATGCTGTGTCTATCAGGTTACCTACGATGTCCCCTTTTCTTCTGGATGATTAATAAACTAAAGTCATTATTTTAAACTGTATCTCCCCTCACACAGTTTGACACCATAGGCGCTGTAGAGAAGAAATAATAGCAAATAAATAAATAAATGAAAGGAGAAACTGGAGCATATATTTTTAACTACAAAAAGACATTTTTTCAAATGTCTGAATATCCATGAAAGATTTTTATAAAATCAAAGTGATAGTTATTTTATTAAATGTGAAAAATATATTATAAAACATCACTGAAGAGCAAGTTATCTTTTGTTAGTCCTTTGAAAATAAACTTGATTCAGTTTCTTAAGTTTATTAAAGATTGAAAAGAAAAATTACAGGCTTCATTTCAGATATTTTGGGACATTGTCTTATGCCCTGTAGGTTGTATATATATATATATATATATATATATATATATATATATATATATGTTCTTGCTATGTTTTTAAATTCTGAGCTGTATGGATTGCACCAGAAACTGTGCAGGAAAATTTGGAATCGTTCCTTCTCTGTGCATTAACTGGTGGTTCTGAGGAAAGGCTAAATACACAAGTATGTATGTTGTGGTTTGTTTTGACTAACCACAGGATAAACCTTACCACTGCTTAATAAGATATGTAAAATTCCAACATGAAGGGTAAGTTTCATATTTCAAGCTCCATAAATCCTGGTTATAATTCCCAAAGGAGACATTTTTCTAGAACTTAGAAGAGCCAGAAAAAATCCAATGTAGATTCCTTTTTATTATTAATTTGAATGTTTTTATGTCCAGAAAAGACAAAACTGATGAGTTTGAAATGTAATCTTCATAGGATTATAAAAAAAATAAAGACTAGGATTTTAACTATTAAGATCTGTGTATTTTGAGGATGGTTAATATTCACAATTTTTTAAAATTGTTGTCAATCTTTGTTATTCTTATTTCTTAAAAAATTTTATGACTCAATATATCCTTAAAATATCAGTGTGGGGTCCTTAACATGTAACTTTTCAAAATAATTTTGATTGAAAAATTCTATTATGGGACTGGAGAGATAGCTCATCAGTTTAAAAGCATTTGTGAAGGTTTGGGGTTTGCTTCCCAGCATGCACCGGATGACCAAAGACAACCCATATCTCCAGGTCTAAGAGTTCTGAAACCCCCTTCTGATCTCTTAAGCACCAGACACGCATTTGTTCCATATGCATATCATGTAGGCACAACACTCATACATATAGAATAAAATAATCTAATTTTTAAAATTTAGAAAGTTTTTTTTAATAAGTGAATACACTACTTAGGATATATAATTGGCATGAATACACAGGAGGAAACAGTGAAGATTATTTTGAAGCTAATTAAAACATTGTCATTAGTTTAATAGCCAATAAAGTAATTAAAACTGCTTCACTTGCTTTCATTTTTTAAATATGCTATTGAAACTTTTAATGTTAATTCCAGGAAAAGGAAAATATTGTGACACGTATTTTGCTCCCATTCCATCTGACTAAAATTATGTTAGAGCTAGTTCAATTCTTCCAAATAAATAGAACCAACAACAGCTTTAAACTCTTTCAGCATTAGTTCTAAATTCTTTACTTATGCATATAAGTCTTCATATATATGTGTGTGTGTGTGTGTGTGTGTATACATATATGTGTAATACCTCAGTATTTTCACTTATCAATCAAACTAAATACTACATTATTTGCACACCTGAGTCAATTTATTCATTTTCTTGTGATAACTGAATTTAAGATTCCTTCAGACCCAGAATTTCTTTTGTAGAGAAAAAATACTGAACCATATGCAGCCTCAGAATTATTTTAAAGAATACTCTCTGTATATTGAAATATACAAGCACTTCAAAATATGGCTAAGCACTTTCTTTCAAATTTCAAGTGATATAATGCCAAGATTAGACAGGTTTCCTTTTGTTGTTGTTGTTTGCTGTTTAAAGGCTGTACATAATTTGCAATTTTCCCAGTACAATATTTTACTGCAGTCTGGTTGCTCTTAATCTTAACTAGTGAGCTCCTAGAGTAAATTAAAAACTAGGTGTCTGCAGTCACAAAAAGAGTCAGAATGGAATGAAGGATAGGCTGTGATGAAGAATGGGTACCAAACATGGGGTGTCAGTGGGAGCAGGGGACGGATGACCTTGAAAACTACAGACACGTTCATGATGTATTATTGGATGCAGCCATTAAGTAAAGTTTATCTGAGAATTATCATTATCAATTCTTAATGAATTTGTGAGTTTCCAGGAAGAGAACTAAATTCTGACTGCCACAGACTTTAAAGAAAAATATTTCAAACACATATAATGCCCTATTTTTTTTTTCATTTTGAGCTCATTGGGTATCCCGTGCAGCTTTTTGAGGTCCTTACAAATTCATTAGGTGCTTTCTCCACAGAGAGCTGATGTCCCTATTAGATACCTTCTGATACTCTGTTCTTCTTGGCTCAATTTGGGGCCGGGGGGAGGAAGGAAAATTCTCTTATCTAGGACAGTCTACTACGAAATCCGGCCTCTAGAAATTTGGGCCTCAAACTTTGTGGCTAGGATTTCATCAGTACCATCAATCTTATCTTTTCCGTAGTTAACAGTCAATATTCAGATGGGGTAGCATGCCAAAGACCTTTCTATTATTATTAGACTAGTCCATCAGAATAGCTTACAATCCAGTCTATTTCAAGGCCAAGACTTGACTTCACCTGGTCTCAGCTTCACTTCATTTCTCTTCCCTTTCCTGCTGGTCTCAAGGCCCTCTCCTGCTACGTGGACTTAGCTTAAGAGTGTCCCTTAGGGAAACTAACATATAGCAGTAGATTGACTCATATAAATAAGGATGGAAAAATATTTTGAAAAGTGAGTCTACTTTTAACTTAATAGTACCTGTGCCAGGTACTGGGTGAAAAGGTACAAGAAGCCCTGCATGTTTTTCATAAATCCTTGTCAATATTGAGCTGTTATTATTTCCAATTCATAGATACAAAAATAGAATTTTTGAGTGAGTAAGTAATTTTCCAAAGTTCTCAGCTAATTGAAGAACTCGGGCTCTTTTTTTTAACCAAGAAGCTATTGTTCTAAACATGTTCCTACAAAATTAGACATGAAATGAGTCATTCCCAGAAGGGATATTTACAGACTGAGAAGATAACTCTGCCTGCTGAAAGATGGGAGGGCTGTGTGTTATAACCCCAGAACCCACACAAAATGGAAATGGAGGCATGTACCTGTGACATAGTACAGGGGACGTGCATGGAGATGGAAATGGAGGCATGTACCTGTGACATAGTACAGGGGATGTGCATGGAGATGGAAATGGAGGCATGTACCTGTGACAAAGTACAGGGGATGTGCATGGAGATGGAAATGGAGGCATGTACCTGTGACATAGTACAGGGGATGTGCATGGAGATAGGGTAGATTTCTGAATCGCATTTGCTTGTCAGTCTAACTATATGATGAGCTTAAATTCAGTACAGACCTGCTTCCAAAAAATAAAGGAGAAGAGCGACCAAGGAATGACCAAGGAAAAAATATCTGACATCTGCTTTTGGCTTATACATGTATACTTGTACACACACACACATACATATTCACATGCATACATGCATACACCCACACTGAATTCTTACAAAATTATAATTAGGGAAAAGTGGACTTGAGTCATGCAAAAAATATTTGAACAGTCTTTGAAACATTACTATAATCATAGTGTTTTAAAAATAAAGAATATAGCTCTTTAAGTCAAATAACTCATGTTGAAGACTTCATATCAAAGGTAAACGTTTCTAAAAGGAAGCCCCTGGCGACTATAAAGTGTGAATGGGAGACCTATTGGATACTCAGAGTGTAAGAGGTAGAGTAGAAGGTTGGAGACATGTACCTCAATGGAGGAAACTCAAACACCTAAGAACATTACCCACAGTCACGCGTGCTGTGCAATGATGTCCATCTTAAGAAGGAGGAACATTTGGAAAAGTATTACAACAGAATGAGTCTTGGAGATAATTGTGCTAAATAGAACAAGACAATCTGTAAGTAAGTTAGCCTTTTTAGACTGACAGCTCCAGTTATAACATTTCTCCTCAGTTTACTTGTAAGAATACTTCTAAGTTTAAACTAGAGTCAGAAATAAATTACCAGGAATATCTACTATGAAAACAGAAGAAAACTTAAGTTTCAAACATATTTAAAAATCTTACCCTGTCAGTATGTGTATGTATGTATATATATATTACCTTTTCCAAGTGAAAAACTACCAGTCACAATGGAGCCATGAGAGGCTGAGTCAGAGGCAGGCCACCTTGAGGCAGAAGGACTTGAACTAATAATATAGGAGTGCCTTAGAGTTGAAAAGTCCAATTGACTATTCCCCTTACAATTTCATGAATCCTTTCTTTTCTGTTTCATTTACTTTCCTTGATACTTCATCTTCTCACCTTTCCCTGCTCCCTTCCCCTTTTTGTTTTCCTTCCCTATTAGGTTTCCCACCCACGGAAAAGATGGAAAAATTCCAGAGTGCATTTTGGAGCCTGTCCTGGAACTAGCTCTTGTAGACCAGGCTGGCCTCGAACTCACAGAGATCTGCCTGCCTCTGCCTCCCGAGTGCATATTTGTTAAAGAATCACTCAGAATGAATGTTTTACCACTTGAAGACTATTATATTTTCCATTCCCCTCCACTATTTGGGTCTCTGTGTAAATCATTTCTGCTAAATATTCTTTGATGAAACGAACAAAGCAATTCTTTTTATATTCTTTTTCACATACTTTGTTTTAACATTTTATCACCAACATTGGTGAGACTATAGCAGAAGCATCTACATCTGAATTACATCAGAATTCCATTAATTTTGTTAGTTATCCTTTGCTGCTTTGTTTCTATATTTTGTTTTATTTTAATTTACCAGTTGCTTTGATCCATTTGTTCTGCATACATAAAATACTATAAATGGGGTAGATTTTTAAACAACAGAGAGTTATTTCTTAGAGACCTGGATACCACGAAGTCAATAAGCAAGAAATGGATAATTCAGGGATCTGGTGCATGGTGACTTTGTCTTCAAATAGTGGAAGGAAGAAGGCAGCAAGGGAACCTCTGGTACCTTTATTTTATAAAGCTCTTACCCCTCTCATGGAGTCTAGATCTTTATACCACAGGCCCTCATACTAGCATCACTTTATCAAAGATCTACCTTCAATATGTTCACAATATAGCCAGTAACAACTTCAGCAATATTCAGACATTAGCCAAGACTGTTTTTGCTAAATTAAATAAATCTTTCATGAATAATTTTGCACCTATCTCTGACTTGTCAAATTTAATTCTTAGGTTACTTTTAAGTTTGACATAAAAAACGTCATCTCACCTGCAATTGCTTGTAGTTTTCTAATTACATGAAAAGACAGGATAGTAATTTTGATATAATAATCTGTCAATATGAATTTAAACATGTTCTAAGTGGACATTATATCATGAGTAAACTTTGGAAATATTAAATAGTGCCTACTAGAACATTTTGACAAGCCTACTTAAAAACATAAGCATAGATTTTATACATATATACATATGTATAATATATATATACACAGTGAAGCATCACCCAGATGGACTTGTTATCCTATGTGTAATGATAGCCTGCACACCAGGCTCTAAGGACCACCTCTGATGAAAAAACAGCTGCCCAAGGTCACCTCCCTAATTCCAAGAGGTGCATATTATTTGAAACCTGATAGATATAGAAATACAGCAGTATATGCCCATCATAGCAAAGTTGACAGTAATTGCAATACTCAAATAATTATATAGTCAACTAACAATGTATTAAACTTATTGTTACTTGACTTGCTACTCTGTTTAATCTTGCTTTCTACCCTTCTTTTCCAAAATTGTTCCTTAAAAAAGCACAATTCCCAGATGGGTAAGTCCTTCTCAAAGTCTATTTTCTGAGAGTTAGATAAATAATGTACTAAAATATTTATTTCATCCTCTTTAAAATTGTTTAGCTAAATTATATTTAAAATATTTTATATAAAAATATAAATATAATGATATGGCTACATTTTAAAGTTATATTTCTTTGTTACAATCAATTCTGTGTTCATTTAATCATTCAAGGTATTTAAAATAAATATACTTCCTATTTCATAAATAAGCCAATTATTTGAAATCTTAAATGCAGATGTGCATAAAATAATTTATGAATATAACTTATACAAATAGTGCCCATAAATGAATTAAATGGAGAAAAAGCCAACAATGGATATATAACTCAAAAATAAATATTTCAATTAAAATAAATGTTATTTTTGTTGTGCCAGTAGAAATTGGAGCCACACATGTCTCCACTCCTTCAAGGGGAACATTGGAGCAGGAGCAAAGATGAAATGTGATCTTAACAAAAGGAAAACAAGTGAATCTAGGAGAGCAGGAACTTCGTGACCTCTGCTCCGTGACCTTCAGCTTTCTGAGGGTAGTATACCTTGACACTCTGAGCATGTCTGGAGCAGGCAGCAGGTGTTCCTAAATAACTGCAATTTCCTACAACACTGACAGTCATATAAATTTCTTTTCAACAAACATTTTCCAAACCAAGTAATTAAAATTGCTTATGTTAGTGGGTATAGAAATGAAAAACAGGTAAGCAAAAACATAAATAAATAAAAAGCATGTCAAGAGTAGGGGTGGAGTGAAGAGACCCCTTTTTTTCTCAAACCTGAAAACAAAAACAATGTATTTTCTCTGTCAGTTGAACAGCTTTCTCTGTTATTACATGATATAACACAAGTGTCCACATTGCAAAATCCATAGGCAGCTTTGATTCACAGCCTCCATTACTATTATTAAATGGACTTGGAGTGTGGAAATGGTTCGCAAGGCACAGGAAATTATACAACAACAGTGAAAGTCTCAGAAGGAACATGAAGACATTGTAAAATCCCTCAAGAATTTTTGGCTTTAAGCTCCTAGGTGCTCCTTAATAGTCATCCTGACAAAGTGCCTGATATAGACAATTTGAGAAGTTTGAAGTATCTGCCTAGTAATTTCACCTCACATATGTTTAGAAATTTTGCAATTATGTATTAATTTGGTTGTTGTAAGAGGTCCTTCTGTCTATGTGTTGCTTTTATTGGTTAATGAATAAAGAAACTGCTTTGACCTATAGCAAGGCAGAACTTAGCTAGGCAAGAAAACTAAACTTAATGACAAGATAAAGAAGGCAGAATTAGTGAGAAGCCATGTAGTTTTGCTAGAGACAGAAGCCAGAACTTTACCCAGTAAGCCATAGCCACATTATCTGTAACGATACACAGATCAATGTAGATGGGCTAGTTTAGAATATAAGAGTTAGCCAGAAATACACTTAAGCTATTGGCCAAACAGTATTACAAATAATATGGTTTCTTCATGATTATTTTGGTGACTGAGCAGCCGGAAACTAACTAGAAGCTCTCATACAACATTTGGTATTAGTTATTAAACATTCCTTAGGATAAATATAGTCATAAGCTTTTTCATCACTTAGGAGCTGATAATTACTCATAGTCTTGAGTAAGAATTGACCCTATACCAACAAAAGCTTTTCAGGCCTATTCAAACCATAGATTCAACTCAGTTCTTACCTCGCAATATAAGAAATATGTTAGATGTGTGACTTGAATGCAGCAGCTAGGTACAGCCCACAGTAAGCATGTTTTCTACGGCTTTCATTTAGATTTCTTCATGCGGACAGACTAAGGTGAATTTTTCTCAAATAATTTCCCCATTAATTGGCTCTAAAACACATAAAATAAAACCCCGTGCTTTGACAACAACAACAACAAAAATATGAATTGCTTTTTCTGTTTGTTAAATATCACTAGCTATTGAAAGTTTCTACATAAGCTCTTGAGCAATTTTGAACATGGGTCCATTTTATGCATATATGAATTTTCCTTTGTTTAGAATGTTGGATACAAGTTGTTATGGATAATGGTCAGGAGAAAAGCTAAACAAAGGATATTGGATTCAAAGTTCTTAGGTTTTTTTTTAAACAAAAAGAGGGGGAAGTGGTGTGAAAAAATCGTCTGTATCCTGTCAATTATATTTTAAATAAATGCTGATTTGCCAGTAGCCAGGCAGGAAGTAAGGTGGGGCAATAAGAACAAGAAAATTCTGGGAAGAGCAAAGGTCTCTCGGCAGTCCTAATCCAGCCACAGAAAAAGCAAGATGTGATTGCCTTGCAGAATAAGGTACTGAGCCACTTGGCTAGCATAGACAAGAATAATAGACTAATAGAAGTTATAAGACTTACTAAGAAGTTTGCTCTAATGGGCCAATCAGTTTATACCTAATGTAGACTTCTTTGTGATTTCTTTGGGACTAAATGGCTGTGGGACCTGGTGGAAAAAAAAAAAAAAAAAAAAACAACTCCACCAACAAACCATGGAGAAATACTACGGATTATCTTGTTCTCCTTGGCTTGTTCAGTTAGCATCCTTAGACAATCAGGACCCATGTGCCTACAAAGAGTCCACCATGAGCTAAGACCTCCTACAACAGAAGAAAATAAAGTATCTCACAGATGCTCCATAGGCTGCTCTAATAGAGGCTATCCTCCAGGTGAGACCTTTGATTCCTCAATGACCTATATTTATATAAAGTTGACAATCAAAGCTAAATATGGCAAATGCACAGTTGGCCATCTCTTCAGCAGATTAAATGCTGAGCATTTTCACCGCTGACATAAATTTTCTCTGTAAGTCCAATATGATATGTTACATGAGGAGGGAGTGGCCCCTTGTTTGTCCCTGCTGCCCGGCTAGCTTACACCCAAAATAACCACACAGAAACTGTATTCATTAAAACACTGCTTAGCCCATTAGCTCTAGTTTCTTATTGGCTAATTCTTCCATCTTAATTTAACCCATTTCCATTAATCTGTATATTGCAATATGACTGTGGCTTACTGGCAAGATTATAATCAGTGTCTGTCTGAGGCAGAAACTCCATGGCATCTCTCACCCTGCCCTTCTTCCCAGCATTCAGTTCTGTCTTCTCTGCCTACCTAAGTTTCTGCCATATCAGACCCAAAGCAGTTTCTTTATTCATTACCCAATGAAAGCAGCACATGAACGGAAGAACCTCCTACACCAATAATATTTCAGTGATATGTATTTTCTAGATTATTGTGTGATGAAGCTCATCTACAGTATATTGTTTAGTCCAGGCATTGTGCATTAGAGGGTAAAGAGGAACTTGTTAGAACACAATAGTTTATGGAAGTCTTAGTTTCTTCCCCTGTTGCTGTTGTGACATATTCTGTCAGAAGAACTTAAAGGGGAAATGGTTATTTTTTGCCCAGAGTTCTGAGACTCAGCCTATCATGGTGAGGAAGTCAGTTCCCTAAGCAGATGGTCCCATGGCATCCACAATCATGAAGGAGGAGAATGGATGCATGCATGCTTTCTAGCTTTCTCTGATTCATTAAAGTCCAGAATCCTCTGCACAGGAAAAGTTCCTGCACACAATTAAGATGGCTCTTCCTACATCATTTAAAGTTATCAAGATAATTCATCACCGAAATGTCCAAAGGTCCAAATAACTGAAGGTGATTCCAGATTCGATCAAGATGACAATCAATACTGTCATAATAGGAAAGTAGGAAACCATGTCAATCTTTAGATAATTGAGAGAGTCAAAGAGCTGATTCAAGCTAACTTATCCTCAATAAACTCTTGAAATTTGATCTCAAGTTTACTCACTACAGGTGGTAATTCCACCTTAGTGTCTGGTATAATAAGAAAGAAATGTTTTTAACTTTGCCATCAATAGATTTAAGTAACTAGAGTTAATAACAAGATATTAGTATATTTTAATATACTATTAAATTTTATCTATAATAAAATAGTATATTTTAATATACTATTAATATTATTAGTCCAAAGAATTTAATTTTAAAAGAGGATTAGGAACAAATTTCGAGTCAACCCATAATGGAATCATAGATTTGAGGCATTAAAATGTGAACTAAAAATCCAGCTTTATTGTCATGTTATCATTTTCTAAAATAGAAGAATAAGTTGAATAACAATGCCGTCATAGATTTTATAAAAAGTTATTAAAAGAAAAAGGAACAAATCCTTTCCTATCAGTTTTCTATTACATGACCCATTCATATTAAACAGGCACACAGGACTTACTTAAGCACACAGAACCTAGACTTCAAGCAAAGTTCACTTCTTGGTAGCCATATCTATGTTTATTTCAACAATACACAAACACACACAAAAACACATATTTTAGGAGGCTACTTGTTCATTTTCCGGCTGCCCAGACTCCCGAAATAACCACACAGAAACTGTATTAATTAAATCATTGCTTGGCTTATTAGCTCCAACTTTTTATTGGTTAGCTCTTACATATTAATTTAACCCATTTTTGTTATCTGTGTATTGCCACGTGACAGTGGCTTATCAGCAAGTTTTGGCATCTGTCTCTGGGAAGCTCCATGGCTTCTCCCTGACTCTGCCTCCTTTCTTCCAGCATTCAGTTTAGTTTTCCCCACCTAGCTCTGCTCTACCCTATAACAGACCTAAGACAGTTCATTTATTAACCAGTGGTATTCACAGCTTACAGAAGGGAATCCCACATCAAACACACATTCACATACATAAAATGTTTTCTTGTTGTTTTTGTTTTGTTTTGTTTTGTTTTGTTTCTTTTAACAAGTCTTTTAAAAACTCAACAATATTGTCCTAAAATCACAAACACAATGTGATCTTGACCAAGCACAATCAGACAATGCAAGGATCCTCAACTGAAAATCTGAGAGTAACTCCATCCTGAGTACGAAAAAAAAAAAATTATGTTTAAAACTCACATTCCAAGACTCTCAAGTCTTTCAGAAAACCAAGAGCATTTACTTCTCTTTCTGCATGTCATCCACACCCTCTGCCTCTGCTGACTGTTAGATTTTGAAACCCAGTCTTTATTCTGGGCATGTGGCATGAATCTCCATCAGACAAGCAGGAGGGGCAAATTCTGTGGTCTGCATGACAACAGCCTGACAACTGCCAGTTTAATCCCTTGATGATGCAAAAATGTCTTCAAGGAGGGAATCCCACTTAACATGCAAACAGGCAGGACCAGTACATGTGGTCCCTTTCCATTTTAATGATATTAATAAGAATAAAACAAAACAGTATTCTTTGTTTTCTGAAAAACTGGTTAAAGGTACACAGAATGAATTTTGTTTTCTCAGTCTCTAGATTCTTGGTGAAGTTACACTGGATATTTGCAGAAGTCAGAATCTGATGGACAGATAGCTTTGAAATACTGTAAGACAAATGTGTTCTTAAAAAAAAAATCTTAAGGAATTCTTTAGCAAAGAGCCAGAATATGTGACAGAAAAGGAGGAGAGTTTTCAGAGATGGCAATAGATAATTACTGCTTTTATGTTTGTGCTTCTATTATTTCATTCTAGAAGCATCCTGTGTCTCACACCAGATGATCCACACTGACAGGGCATTGATCTGGCTCATCTTTGTGACTCTGGGCAGAACTCCACTTAATAGAAACTTTCTGTGCTTTGCTCCTACAAAGTTATAGCTGTTTGTCCTTTCGTGACATATTCCATGACTCCATTCTTCTCAGTAATGCATTCCAGCAAGGCGCTGGCCTCAAAGTCATAAAGAGATGCTACTAAATAAAAACTCACGGAGAGAAAGTCAAAGACTTTTCCCCCTGGCACCCATTCTGAAACTCCAACAGAATTATTTCCCTCTTTCCTGTAAGTAGTACCGTGAACACATCTGTCATCATCCAAATGAGAGTTGGCCCTGGGTTGAAATTTAGCTAATGGATTTATTCTTTTTCTTCCTTAGGTAAAAGCTGGAGTACTTGACCACTTGTAGCACCTCCTTTGAGTTTCTGATACGATAAATGGAGTTGCAATTATGTCTCCATTAACCTGTGACATATGAACCAATCTTGGGACGATTAGAGTCTAATTGAATTATTATCGAAAGGAACCCTGTTATTACGAGTCTTATTCTTGTTTCACATTCTCTTCAGCAGTCTGAAAGTGGTAACAGCTAACACATCAATTATCTTCTATCATCAAGTATTCTTTTAAGTGCTTCAGCAAATATTAATTCAGTGTGTCAAGTGCTCTGAACACCTTCTCAGATTTCCTAGACCATCCCTTCTATGGTTAAAGGTCTACTCACTGTGTGATTTTTGATTCAGCCAACTCCTGCAAACCTCCTTGAGGAAATACAAGGGGCTAGAATTGAGCATGGGGTTTATAGGAGCCAGTTCCACAGTGAGGAGAAACATGATCAATAGGAAACCTAAAGATGTAGAGTTAAAATATAGTGTCCCTCTTTTCTCATCTTCTTGGTTTTTTTGCATTTAAGCTCTTCTAGGTGGGTGCTGAATACAGAAGAAGCTTGTTTGCAAGACAGCTTTATGTCTCCTGGCGAGAGAGCACTTTGGCTGACAGAAGCCACATCTTAGCATTTTTCTACTTCTTCTCTTATCTCCTTGTTCTCTTACTTATGTTCTTACTGTCCTGTGTTTGCCCATCGTCTTTCTTTTATTTCTTCTTGAGATAAAACGTTCTGGAGGAGGAAACAAAGTGACACAAGAAGGGAAGAGTTTACTCTAGTCTACAATTCCGGGTTACAATCAATTATAGATGGGAATAAAGGGCAGCAAAAACTTGATGTGCGTTGTCCTTCTGTATGCTGCAAACATATGTGTTGCTTTTATTTGTTGGTGCAACAAATATATATATATACAGTTTGTGTGTGTGTGTTTCTTTGAATGTTTGTTAGTATATTCAGGGGCCACAGAAGAACATTAAATTAAGTGTTCTGCTCTATCACTACTTGTCTGAGTTCCATCATAGTCAGTGTTTCCAACTGATCCTTGACTATTATTATTTAATTTTATTTGTCTAGAATGATTCGCCTTTTGTCCATACCTGCCCCTAAACCCAGTACCCATCCATCCACCTAGTGCCCACTCTCTGCCCATTACCCACCCTATAACCAGTACCTACCCTACATCCTGTATCCAACCTTATACCCAATATCCACCTTATACCCAATACCTACCCTACAACCAGTACCCACCCTACACCCAGTATCACCCTACACCCAGTACATGTTTCAAATGTACATTTAGCCACATCTAGCTTTTCATGTGGGTGATAGAGATCCAATCTCATATCTTCAGATGAACTCAGAAAGTATTCTCACTCCTGAACCATCTCCCTGGCCCTTACTGTCTTCTCAAGAGCTTGTGGAGGCTCTAGTAGGAGAAGGCAGCTACTCCATGTTTCCATGACTTTGAAAGGGTCCAACCATATGAGGGACTTATTCCCTTCCACTAGTGCACAGCTCCAGAAAGGATGTATATGGGATTTTGAAGAAGGCAAGTGGTGTCTATTCAGACCAAAGGTCACTGAAATCAGTCATTAACATAAAATATTAGATATTGCAGCCAGATCACCCTAACTCCATCTTTGCTATATTCATGAATACACAGTAGGAAGAAATTCTATATGTATTCTTTCTGCTGACTGCTCCTCATAAAATATTTTAAGGTGGAATATGCCTTTATTCAATTATAAATGACTAGTCCTGCCATTCTTGATGTCTGGGCATTTTCTGATGATTCTTGCTATAGATTTTCAACTATGTATCTATTCCTCCTTAGATTTCTCTTTTTATAAAGTCAAGAGAAATGAATTCTTAGGTTAACGTAGCAGAGGATTCCTCTCTACCAATCTTTTAAAAAGCAGTTATCAGAATAAAATAGGGAACTTGATACTTTCTCTGAGAAGTAGAAAATAATATTTCCGCCG
>NC_022010.1:84595191-84602184 GCF_000317375.1 Microtus ochrogaster
AAAAGACATTGTTAAAGATAGCTCACTATTTTTCCATCCTCATGGATATAAAAATATGGTGATTTAAATTTCTAATTGCAATTAGAAGAAGAACGCAATCTTCTACTTTGTGAACACTTTTCTGCGTCCCACAACTGCAGAAGAAAGTTTTTCCACAATTGGAATGCAAAATTGCATCCCGGCCCCCAAATGTCATGCGATAGCTACTCTCCACTTGATCAAGATTATTTCTTCATGTTAAACTGCCATATTTAGATTTCTAAGTCAGTTTAACCTGCTCCTGTTATTATATAGAACATCTTTTTGTTGATCTTCAGAGCTCATGTATAGTGGTATATTATTTTATTTAAATAAATAAATCTTGCCTGAAGAAAAGAGGCAAAGCTAAAACCACTAGCTAATGGTGACATGCACCTTTAATCCTAGGATTTGGGAGACAGAGGCAGATGGATCTCTATGAGTTCAAGGCCACACTGGGCTATACAAGATCAATGAGAAATAAATCCAGGTGAGGGTGGTCTTCACCTTTAATCCCAGTACTATGGTGTCAAGGTTTCACCTGCCTTTAATCCCAGAACTAGAGAGAATATAAAGTAAGATGAGAGAGATGTTTAGTCTGTTTAGTTTATGGTCACTCAGCCTTGATAGATATAAGACTTCTCTAGTGGCTTGGCTGCTTTGCTTTTCTGGTTTTCAGGATGAACCACAATTTCTGTCCCTAAGTTTTTGTCATTCATGCTATATCAATGCACACATTTTCAATATAGGGAAAAATCTATAAACTGTCTACCCCAATGTTGTTTCACAATGCATAGTGAACAACCTAGATGCCAAACTTGAGAAACACAGCCAATTGTCAAAGATGATTTTCTAAGGCCTGATAAATACATAATGGGGTATTTTATTATTTTTGTGATATTCTCAGGAACAATAGAACTCAAACACATGCACTGGCTTACTGTTCTCAAAATTACTTTTTACAGTAACTGTTTTGGTAATTGGCAATGCAAACAAAGTGGCTACAGTCAGACTAGTGGGAGGCCACATTAGTTAAAGAGTGGTTGTACCCCTTAGAAGCCAGCTGACTTTAGCCAGAACACATATCTGTTCCTCAATTTACTAAAGTCTAAAATAACATTAATGACCTCTTCACAGGCATCCAGAAAAATCAAATGTCAATATCCATAAAGAGTAATTGTCTGTAAGTTTTGTTTGTGTCTTTTTAACTAAAAGTAAACAAAGTTATTATCCTGCATTAAGCAAGGGTCTTTTACCTATAGGGACATACTTTTACTGAAGGGCAAACTCAGAGTGACAGTTTTAGTTAAACTAAACTCTACAAATTAGATTTTATAACACTTACCGCAAAACAGTGATCTTGGAACTGCTTGGATACTTTAATTTCTCTAATTACAAGTCTTATTTCATAAGCAGAACAGTATTAGTTTTCTTTAGAAGAAAAATACCTTTGTATCTGACTTCAAGACACATGGGTGCACAAACAATAAACAGATGATTTAATTTATTTGGAAAGAAAATAGCAATTTGGGGAAGTAAATCTAGGAGAAATAAATGCAGACAGGTGGCCCAGCATGTCTTGCTAGACAGTTTTCATCTAAAAAACATCACTGTGCCATAAATCCATACACTGGATATAGACTAAATGGAAAGTACCATTTGCAATGTTAGATTGCCATATCTTGTCTCCATTTAACTAATCACCACCTATTGCTTTAAGGCAGTCCACGAATCAGGTCATACAAAAATATTAGGTCTAGTAATTTGTACTAGGCATGCCTGAAGGACTTAGGGATAGATATGTAATAATAAATGTATTATGTAAAGTAAATCCTACAGATACATTGCATACACTACTGTGCTACACGGAAAGGCACAAAAGAACATACTAATCTCCTTAGGCTTGGATAGACAAGGGCAAGCTGTCTGAGCAAGGGAACTTAAACGAATTCATTACTCAGTTGCATTCAGCCGCTGCTTGATCAGCTCAGGCATTGATGCGCATCTCTAATTGCTGACAGGCTCTCTAGCTGTTGTACACTAGAGAGGGTCACAGTGACCCAGAGGAAGGCTCTTCCAGGGAGGACGTTCAGCATTAGCACACAAGCATGTCTTCGCTGCACTTAATCAGAGACGTGGGGTGTGTATGACTCTGTTCTCACTCACTAGATGTCGAGGTATCACACAACGTGGTCCTAAGAGCAGGATGTTAAATTTGAAAGACATGATTAGTGTTTTCATGTTTCATATTTTCATGTTTTAA
Source organism: Microtus ochrogaster (assembly GCF_000317375.1). Taxonomy (NCBI): domain Eukaryota; kingdom Metazoa; phylum Chordata; class Mammalia; order Rodentia; family Cricetidae; genus Microtus; species Microtus ochrogaster. The sequence continues at coordinate 84,597,473 of NC_022010.1, forward strand.
AGCATCCATGCCTATTAAATATAAAGTGCTGCCGATATCCTAACATGCCCAGGGGTTGTAAGAACAGTTACAATAACAACAACTAGAGATGGTTTTACTCGCTCACATTGTTGAGGGAAAGTTTACTCACATGTTTTGTATTGGTTTGCAGTGGATTTCATATTTAATACTATTTTGAACCCATATGTTATAAATACTGATTTATAGAAATTCTTTTTGTGGCAACAGACGTTAAATATGTTCTTTGTTCCACTTTGTAGAAGCACCTCCCAAGGGTGCATGTGTTAAGAATTTAGTTCTCAGGTTGACCCTGTTGGGAAACTGTAGAAGCTGTGAGAGGCAAAGACTCTAGCAGGTACTCACCTCCTGGAGGCTGTGCTTACAAGGGCTTCTGGTGCAGAAATCTCAATTTGGCTTTACTTGCTGACTCCATATAAGTGGTTCTGGTCCACTACATGCTCCTAAATGGGGCCTTCTACCCTGACAAGTGACCCAAAATGATGGGGTCACTAGATCAGAGATGTGACCTCCAAAATGGTGAGCTAAAGAGGCATTTCTAAGTCAATGACCTCAGAAATTTTTTATGATAAAAGAAAACTGACTAATGAACTCAAGTTTATTTATGCTTTATTTATTGTAAAGAGTATCTTTATACCCCAAGGTTACAACCTAATTTCTCAGGAGTCTTTCATGTAGTTAATAGTTTTATATTTTGCATTGAAATATGTTATGTATTGTGATATAACTTCTGAATCATTTTAACATCACTTATTGAGGTAATCTAGTTAATCTTCACTAAATTAAATGACTTATAACACATACATTTCTTTTTCTTTCTTTTTTTCATTGATTTTTATTGAGCTCTACATTTTTCTCTGCTCCCCCCACCCCCGCTTCTCCCCTTCCTTTCAACCCTCTCTCAAGGTCCCCATGCTCCCAATTTACTCAGGATACATACATTTCTTTATTTGGAATTGATAAAGCCCTTTTACCTAAACTATGCCACTAGTACATTTTTTTTTAATTTACACCATATTCACAGTACATAAAGCTATTTCATTTTTTCTTTCATTTAACATCAATTTTCTTTTAAATATTCTCACAGGTGATTGATTAAGTCATTAATTGCTTATTAAAATACACTTTGGGGAATTCTTGAGGTTTACTGCATAACATTTGTAGATTAAGAGGAAAAATATTGAAATAAATTTTCAATATATTTATATTCAAGAATAAGATATATCTTTCAATTTCTTGTGTCTGTCTGTCTGACTAGTTTTCAAAATTGTGCAAGTATACTTTTCACATTATTAATAGTAAATCTCTAGTTTCTCCTTCATTTTTTGATAATATATTAACTGTTTTTGCAGATAGGAAAGCTATTGCATGAACATTACAAAGCTTTTTACCTGAATCCATTAATGTTTAAAAAATTGTTGTAGATTAAGCAGTAGTAGTGATATTTTATTTGCTCTGCATGCAATGCCTGAGAACATATAAGAAAGGGATCACATGGTCCTGTGAAAAGTTTTAAATTTTCACAACATGTAGAGGCTTTGAATTTATTAATTGTAGACAAATACGTATTTCTCAGTGATTGTAACCCACTTAATTGCTTCCGTTTCTTCAAACTGTATTGAAGTGTTAAAGCATTATCTTTTAGCTTTATGAATTAAGCACAATTATTTCTTTTCCATTATTCTAATTACTCAGCATTCAGTGTAATATCAAATGCTCATTTGAGTTGTGCTTAGAGACTAGCTAGCATAGCACCTACCCCTTTGACAGCATCAGGTTTCCTCAATGATTCTTGGTCTATGGTCTTTTATTGGAATTCACACTTTTGAAGAAGCAAACATTGTTCTACTCTGGCGTATTGCCTTCTGTAGGAGAAGCAATCCCTTCTAGTCTTGTTGTATTAAAATATTGTCAGCCTATTGAAGAATCCATGGGAAAATTCACTGCTGGGTTTTCCAGGACGGTGAGTCTGGTGCCTGGGTTAGTATAGACGAGCCTGACTTGTGGATCTACCGTAGTTCAGGGTTGCAGTCATAGTATTGGAGCTTGACTCTTAGTTCATAGAGGTGGAATTGTAGACTGGGTCTACTAAAGTGGGCCTGGCTTCTGCATCCATATTTCCTGATTCTAGAGTATAAATAAATGTGAGTCCATAGGTACAGGCTTGGAGCCTGAGTTTATGAGAGCTTACACAATGCCGAGGTCAACTGGGATGAGTCTGGAAATTGAACTTATGTAAGGCTAAAGGTTCTATTTATTTGAAACATGGATTTATGGGTAAGAACCTGAAGGATGAATCCATAATGGCCCTTCTAAAGTCTGAGGAAACAGAGGTTATTATGTTACTATGAGAGGTTAGGAGACTCGCTACACAGGAATGCACCTGGGGACTTGGGTTGTAAGGATTGTCCAAGACCGTTGAGGGTATTGTTCTCATAGAACCTGGGCCTTCAGTTTGGGGATTGCCTAGAATTTTGATCTAGGGACCGAGTACTAGATTTCATAACTGTCTTCTATTGTGAACAGACCCTGTATCCTCTGGAGTTTAGGTTAATGTGTTTATGACACACCTGTACCTACTGGAACATGGGGCTATAGAGGCTAGTTTAGGTTTGGGGGCTAGTGGTATTATATTGACACTGCAGTAAGCCTAGAGCCTGGGTGGGAAAATATATGACTGGAAAATAGAACATAGGGATTATCCTGGTTTTAGAGTCAGCGTGGGGCCTGAGCAGTGTCTATCTAGAGGTTTTATCTAGAACTTGGAGGCAAGGAACTGTCTTATTTCTAGGTTTCACTGTGACAAGGATAATGACATGAGTCTGAGAAAAAAGTTGGGCTCACTGTAGTCTTCTTCTCCAACATAAAGAACATCCTAGTATATTGTGCTGCCAGGCTTTGGGAACAGGTATTATGGAAAGTATAGGAATATCTTTACTACCTTATACACAGTTGTTTTCTTATTTTTAATCCCTTATGAAGTTAGGTGCTCTAACATCTCATCTGTATTCTTAAGCTTTTGTGAAGGTATGTTTGTGCACAGATACATGTTCAACCTGAAGTTCCGTGAGGGTATGAGTCCAAGGAAGTTCTACTCTGTCATCTTGCTGACATCTCTGTGCCCAATGCTTACATGAATTCTTTGTTGGTGGTGTCATCAGTGATGCACAGACATTGCTTATATGTTCTACATATGGTGTCCATGTCAGAATAATTTGCAAGTATTTCATCCCTTAGTGTAGGATTTCATTCCACCTCCCACATAGTGTTCAGTGATGCTTAGAAAACATTTAAAATTTTGGTGAAGTTCGGTTTATTTCTTTGATTGCTATCCTACTGATGCCTTGTATAAGAAACTCTTGCCACATTCAGTTTTATGAAAGATTCCTCTTATGTTGGCTGCTAAGAGTTATTAGCTTTAGGTATTAAATTTAGATATTCTCTGTTTGTCTTCAATCATGTGTTACATATAAGGACTTAAGTTTTAGTACAGAATGTTGTTGTATTCGATACCCCAAGTGAAAGATTTTGGTTATGGAACTAAGTCATATGGATTTATCTGTTACTGTTCATTATGTCCCCTAAGACTTAAAAGCATGAAGAAATATGGTATTCCATGCCTCTCTGTCTCTCTGTCTTTTCCTCTGCCAACCTCCCTCTCTGGGTGTAATTTTCAAAAAATAATCAAGTGCTGTTAACAAACCACAATAAGTGAGGTCTGAGACTTACTCTTGAGGTGTGAATTTCCTCCAAATTGGCTTAATGTTGAGAGTTAGTAAAAGAGGAAGACTGGAGAAAAGTGCTGCAAAGGATGATCTTACAATAACGTTTAGAAAATGCTGTATCAGGAAGTAGATATTATGAAGCATGTCAATAATCCTGAAAAATGAAGTTGTGGCTAATTTGTTTTACTGTGATGACATAAAATTCTTACTACTTTCCAACAGGTCTTCTGTTGGTCATCCTCAATTAGAAATTGCTAGGGCCAAGGAGTGCATAAACAGTTAAGTAATGCATTCCCTTTTCAAGATAATAGGAAAAAGAGTAAAGAACAAGTCAAGATGGAATTTTTGTAAAACAGAAGAAAGATGAAGTATCACTTCAGTGTAAAAAGTTAAAGAAAAGATCAGCAAGGTAAATGATAAAAGGACTGCAATCAGAACAGAAAAAATTGAGTGTATTTACGAAGGAGTAGTTTTATTGTAAGTACAGAAAGCTCAACTACTGTATAAAACTGATTCATAATCTTGAAGGAGGTGCTCCTTTTGGAGTTTCTCTTATATCAGGAAGACACTGAGACACAGGTACAAAGTAGCAGATGTGTGTGCTGTTCCAAATGGATAATCACAAAGACAGAAGGTAAGGGGAGGGAAGGCTTTCTCTAGTTTGCAAAGATTTGTTGAATGTTTATGTTGGAAGATGTTATGGGCAACACACAGCTACCATACACAAAACATGCTTACCTCTGACAGCATCAGTCACACACTCCCATAATGAGAGGAAATTCAAGGTGAGAAGTGTGGTTCATCTAAACTGGAAAGAACATTAAGCTGGCTTCAAGAATATGAAACGTCTTCTTGACGAAGAAGACAGAGGAAAGTGGAATGAAATTGCTGTTTGCTAAATTCTCCAGTGAATGAAGACAATTGGCAGAGTGATGATAAGGAGAAAAGTAAAAAAAAAAAAAAAAAAAA
>NC_022010.1:84602934-84612740 GCF_000317375.1 Microtus ochrogaster
TTTTTTTCCTTTTCTCAATAAAAAAATAAAAATAAAATAATGATGAACATGACAATATAGTTCTTAATCAATCATTGTTGGGTTATGCTTTTTATAAACTATAGGAAGATGTACCTGTCATCCTTCCTCATCTGTCTAAGATACTTTCTGATTGGTTGAATGCAGAGTTGAATGGCAATAGCTAGGCATAGAAGAATAGGTGAGACTTCAGAGCAAAGATAGGAACTTTGGGAATAGTCTAAAGTGCGAAGTTTCACCAGACAGACATGAAGGAAGTTGGCCAAATATACTCAGGAGAACTAACAAGCCACGGAGCGGAATGTAGATTAATGTATATGGCTAATAAGTGTAAGAGCTAGTTGGGAACTAGCCTAAGCTAAGACTAAAGTTTAATAAACTTTTGACATCTTTGTTGAGTATCAGATGACTGTAGCTGTGCAATTCATATTTAGGTTATCATTTTTGTTCCATTAGTCTACATTCTGTGTTTTTGGCAGTAGTATTTTGTTAGTAGTATCTTTTTGTATTTTATTTTATTTTATTTTGTTTTGTTTTGCTACTATGGCTCTGTAATATAACTTTGGTCAGGAATGGTTTCTCATTTTGCTTAAAGTTGTTTTGGCTAGCTGGAGCCTTTTTGATACCATATGAATTTTATGATAGTCTTTTTCTATTTATGTAAAGAATTAAATAGGGATTTTTTTCACTGCACTTGAACTATGTCTATAAAGAGGTTTAGATAGAATGATCATTTTCACAATAATAATTCTACTTAATTTCTATCTTAAATGTTCTTGAACATGAATGCACTCCGAGTCAGTGAACAGAAGATACAGTCAGCCTTAAATGACACTTGCCATGGATAAATCCATTCATGGCATCCCCCTGGTCCATCTACATCAGACTTTAGCCTACTGACTTTTGCAGAAATGGACAAAATTGATTTTCTATTAATCCTTGAGTATGGGATGCCTCTCCATTTTCTAATGTCCTTATTTTTTCTTCATGGTTTTAAAGTTTTCATTGTAGCTATATTTCACTTCCTTGGTTAGATTTATTCCTACATTTTTTGAGGCTATTGTAAATGGAAGTACATCTATAATCACATTCTCTGTGTAACTGTTGTTGACATTTAGGTAAGTGACTTATTTTTCACACTGATTCTATATTTTGCTTTGGTGTTGAAATTTTTGACTGTGTCAAAAATTTTCTGATTCAATCCTTAGGGTTCTGTGTGTATAATAAGTTATCTGCAGATAGGGATAATTTTACTTCCTTTTTACCTTTTTTCACTACAATTTCTTTCTCCTGTCTAATTGTTCCAAATAGTGCTTTGAGCACAATAATAAAAAGAAATGTTGATAGGAGAACAGCACTTTCATATTCCTGACTTTAGTGAGATTCTTTCAAGATTTTCTCCATTTAGATGATAATGGTTATGATGGGCTTGAACTATGTTGAATATGTTTCCTTTACTACAACACTCTCTAGTTGTTTTCATGATAGTGTGTTGGATTGTCGATGGCTTTTCACCCTGCATTTCTAGGGATCATGTGAATTTTATCTTTTAGTCCACTTATAAGTTTTATTGCATATTTATTGGCATGTACATGTTAAAGCATCTCTACATCTTAGAGTAATTCAAATAGGTTATGTGGGCAATATTATATATAAATATATACATATATTAACTTTGCATGCATTTATTATGCATTTTTGAATTTAATTTCATCAAGGAAATTGGTCTATAGTTTTCTCTTTTCTCATGTGTCCTTATTTGGTTTTGATATAAACATATGATGAGTTTCAAAGGTATTTAAAAATCTTTCTTTTATTTTTCTTTATTTCTTCTTTTTTCTTCCCTCCTTCCCTCCCTCTCCCCTCTCTCTTTTTCTTCCTTTCTTTCTAGTAAAAGAAGGATTGGCTGTACATGCTTTTGGGAAGTGTGTTCAAATTCATCTGTGAATCTATCTGGGTTTGGTCTTTTTATAGGATTTTTATTACATTTCATTCCCTTCTTTTGCTAAAGGTCTGTTTGAATTTCTGATATTTTCTTGGATTAATTTGGTAGTTTGGTTGAATTTAGCAAATTATCCCTTTCATTTAGATTTTCTAAGGTAATGAAGTACAGTTTTATGAAATATATTTCCTTAAAATATTCTGAGTTTCTTTGACTTTTGTTCTAATGCTTCTCTCTTCAGTTTTAGTCCTGTTAAATTAGATTCTTTTTTCTTTCATTTGGTTAGTTAGGCCAATGGTGTGTCAATTTTGTTTCTCAAAAAAGCAGCTCTTAATTTTGTTGATTATTTGTATTGTTCTATTTATCTCCACTATATTAACTTCTGCTCTAATTTTTACTATTCCTTGTTATCTAGTAGGTTTCAAACTTTGATTTTGTCTTATTTTTACAAATTTTAAACTGCATCATTAAGTTGTTAATGGGTATTCTTTCTGATTTTTATCTTGTTTTAATTTCATCAGTTTAAAGCTATTTCCCTTATTGGACTACTTTCAATATACCCCATAAATTTTTTGTATTGTTTTTCCATTTTCATCAAGTTTTATGATTTTTTCTTTCTTGATTTTTTATTGACACATTCATCATTCCCCTGCTTACTTTATTAAAATGAGATGTCTATTGAAAAAGTGAAGCCACCTACTGTTAGTGGGTTCATACTAATCTATGCCTTTAATTTCAGTACTCCATCTTTTATCAAATTGGGTGCAACAGTCATTGATGTCTATATATTTAGAATAGCAATGTCCCCTTGGTTAATTGTCCCCTAAAATAGAATGAAATATCCTTATTTATCGGTTCTGATAAATAACAGTTTGATTTCCATTTTATCAGATATTAAGGTAGTGATACTTTCTTTTTACTTCCATCTGATTGGAAGGGATATTTTGTCTATATTTATAAACTTATAGTACTTATCTTTATTCCAACCAAAACCACATGATAAGATGTATCAATTGTAGACAACAGATAGATGGATTTTGTTTTTTGATCATTTATTCAGCCAGTGTCTTTTGATTGAAAAATTGAGATGATTCATATTTAAAGTTATTATAGAAAGATGTATGTTGATTTGCAGTTATTGTGTAGATAAATTTTGGTGGTGTTGTGTTTACAGAGATAAACTTTATGTTTCAGTAATATGGCTTCAGTGTTTTTTGTCTACAGTCTTTTAGTCAAGTCTCTTATCCTTCTGTTTACCTCAAAACATTGTTTCCTGTATTTTCTTTATATTTTGTCTATTGCATATACAGTTTTAGGTCATTTTTGTCATGGAACATTTCTCTTTCTCCTTCAAGTATAGCTGTTAGATTTTTAGAAACAAACAGTAGTCCAGGTTGGTCACTCTAGTCTTTTAGGACTTGGAACATTTTATTTGTATGCTCTCCTAGCTTTCTAGTCTTGAGCAATCAACTATTATTTTGATGTGTTTATCTTTATAAATGGCTTGTATATTTTTATTGTTTTGTTTGTTTTGTATTTATGTATTTCTTTCAATTCTCTTTCCTTCTTCTGCATAACTGGTTTTTTAACTGATATAACATGGAGTGTTCCTTTTCTGGTTTGTCTGTGTGGCATTGTTATATGCTCTTGTATCTGAATGGGTACATGTTTTCTGATGATTTGTTGATAATTCTATTAACGATCTTGTTGATTATATGATTTATGTCATTGACTTGGGAATTTTTTCTGTCCTCTGTTCTTATAATGCTTATGAACAAAGGTTTGTTTTATGGCCTTTCCTGCATATTCATTTCCTCTGTTTTAAGTTCTTTTTTCATATTCTTTGCTTTTTTGTCTAATTCCTCTGCTTTATCTTTGAGTTCAGATATTCTATCTTCTGATTGATTCATTTTAATTGTAATGACTTTTCTTGAATATTCTTTGGATATTTTGCTTTTCCATTCCATCTTCATTTAAGTTTGATGTAAAATGAGGGTCTGCTTGTTGGGGTTTCTGTCCTACACAGTTCCCACAGTCCCAAAGAAAAATCACAAAGTTCTACGTAAGTTATAAACTGATTGCCCATTAGCTCAGACTTTGTATTAACTCCTATAACTTATATTAAACCATTATACTTATCTGTGTTAGCCTCATGACTCAGTACCTTTTTCAATGGGGTAGGTCACATCCTGCTTCTTCAGTATCTGGACAGGACTGGGGAAAAATGAGCTTCCTTCTTCCCAGAATACTCCTGTTCTTATTGAGCCGCCTCTACTTCCTGTCTGGTTATCGTGCCTATACTTCCTGTCTGGCTACTGGCCAATCAGTGTTTATTTAAAACATAATTCTCCCACACCAGTTTGAGTCCTTTTTAATGCATCTATGTCTTTATTTAGTTATATTTTCAAACCCCAGGTTATACCTGTTATTTCACTTAGGCCTATGTTGGTATTTTCTTGAGCATCATCGGATGCATATTCTCTTTAAATTCATTAGATTTGAGTTTATTGAGATGCTTCTTTGTGTTTTCTTTAAATTTCTTGAATTCCTTGATAATGTTTATAATTATTATTCTAAATTCTACACTCTGGGTTTATCTTATAATTCTCATGGTTGAACTTGTCTACAGAACTGGTTGACTCAAGGTAGGAGTAACCAGAGTAACTTGATCTTTCATATTGCTTGCATTTTGCAATGCAATTTAACGATATGGTTATGGGGACTTCCTTTATTCATTTGGTATCTGATATGGACAGAACAAGTTGGAACCAAGTGGGATGTGTGGGCTGTTAGACATAAAAGTTGGATATACCTTAGATAGAGTAAAGTCAGCTGTATACAAGTGGTTGGGCTGATGTGCATCCTGGTGTAAGCCTGGAGTTTTAGAAATATCTGAAGTTTAGGGAGGGTATATGTAGGACAGAATCTTATGACTTCATGGAGCCAGACCCTGGCAAAAGTTTGCAAGTTCTAGCTGAGCAAAGACATTGGACACGGTATGGTAGGGCTTATAGTTTGTGGGCAGGTAGTCAGGGTCCTGGCCAAAGGTTAGAGGTTGAAACAGTGTCTACAGAGGTGGTTAGATGAGGCCAGAACACTGGGTGAAGAACCTGAGTTGGATCTGGGGCTTGGACAAGACACATGGAAGCATGGATCAGGTAGATTCATTTGACTAGACCTTAGTGAAAATTGTCTAAAATGAAGTTTGAGAAGAAAACAGAAATCCTCCTTTCTCCATTCAGGAAAGGTATTATCTAGCTTGCTGTTTAAGGGTAGGGGTCAAACCTGAGCCATATAGATTATAAAGGAGCAATCAAGCATAAAACAATAAAATAATAAAAGTGATTATAATGCAAGTTCAATTGATAAAATAATGTATGTGGATTAGAAATCAAGGTCTAAGGTAAAGATAGTCAGATTTCTAAGGATAGCCACATAGAGTCAGAACAGACAGAAGCCTTCCAACACTGAAGAATGCTTTCCACATGTTATTATTCTGTAATAGTTTGACTATAACGTCTTTACTTGTACTAGGGAGTGATGATTAGTTGTAATATTGATGAAAGGCCAACAAAGTTTGAATAAAATCATTTATACACTTGAAATTTCTGAAGGAATAATAAACATATTAAAATGAGCTATATAAACATGAAGATATTCTATTTTATACAAAATTATTTTGATTATTTATTGGATAATCAACAAGTCATCCTTTTAAAACATCCATTAAAAACCTTTCTGAATTGACATAAACAGCATGAACAACTGTAATTTGGTAAACAACAATTTGTCACAAATTTATTAAATAAGAATTGCATACTATTTCCTTAAAACATAAATTGTATTCATTATGTTTTTGCTTCATTGTAAAATTCTTTGTGTTTTTTTCTCTGTTAAGAAATTGAGTTAGATTCATCCAATATGTCCCAAAACTCATATTAAAGACAAATGAGAACACACTGGGCATATCTCATAAAACATATTTAGAGATTAATTTCTGATGGATAGGAAATTTTTTGGTCAACTTGATAATTTATTTTCAAAGGTCATTTTTTTCAACTCAAATTTAATTAATCTCATAAAATATGAGTTGGGCATATCCATCCAATTACCAAGAGCATGTAGAACTTACGATGAGTATTTATAAAATAGTAAATATGCTGTGGGTGTGTCCTATTTATTCCTGGCCAAGTCTAATTGAGTAGAATTTATCTTTCCAGAAAAATGTTCAATAACCACTAAAGTGACTTATAGTTACTAAACAGCATGCTAGAAGAAAATCATGGTTTATTTGTACTTCAGGACAGATTTTTTTTCAAATACACTTTTAATGCCTTTTAAATCATGTGTTTGAAAAATTTGTGGTAGGAATTATAACAAAAAAATCCTCAAGCAGAATAAATCATCACATTTTACATCATATTTGTACGTTTTAATTGATTTAATGTTTTTTTGACATAGCTTTATGACTTATATTTAGCAAGATATACTGATGCTACCACAAAATCTAAGTATGATTTATTGTGATTTGTATTTGAGATTTATCACATTCAAATGAGAAAAGTTGTTAGGATGACTTCTCTTTTTTTGTAAATACAAGCTACTTTCTGATACAAGTTATCAGTATTTCACTTATAGCTGTTGCTTCATGCTATCTGCCGAATTAGGTTTAATGGGATAGATAATTATAGAAAGCAGTGGCTACAAAAATAGGAAGAATAATATTATGTAAGATAAATATGGAAAATTTGCTTCCTAGCAAATCTATCTAGTTTAAAAAGTGAAAAGCAAAATTTTGTTTTGTGGTTCCAGTAACAATTTTATATAGGTTAAAACCTAGACAGCAGCCCCAGGAGAGCACAAGGCTCTTGTGTTGCTGCTTGTTTTCCATGCTACCCTGCTGAAACTGCATATGACTGGACCAATCCCCTCCCAACAATCTCCTATCGACAGTGCCTCTCTCAGTCATTACTGCAATTAGGTAATTGAGAAGCACAGCATGCTCCAAAGATGTAGAAATGGTATAATTCTACGCCTCCTTCAGAATAACCTTTGACAGGCTAGAGCTAATGTTTTTCTAAAGGTACAAAATAGCCATGGCTTTTCTATTACTGTGAACAGCTGTTTCTACTGTCCTCAGCTAGTTTAAGCATGATGGTTAGCTGTAGCATGGCTATCTTACAGTGCAGTGCACATATCTTCTAAATAGGATGGAGATAACACTTATGACCCTTTAAGAATTTTTTGCCATTTTTGTTTTGCTTGGTATCTGATACACCACAGTACTTGATTTGTTGTTCTTAAAATAGCAATAAATGGAATAAATGAATATTGTTTTATTATATAACAGTTAATTTTGTTTTTAATTATATTTTCTATTTTAAAAGTTTCTCAAAGGTCTCTAATGAGAGAATCAACCCACATAAATTTTAATGCTTGTTCAATTGAATGTTAATAAACATTAATTTGATTTTTAGTTTATAGAGAATTTTGAATATAATAGAAAATAATGCATCTTTAAATGTATACTACTGGAAAAATAATTGATTTTTCATTGTTTGTATAACTTTTTCAGGCTCTCCATACAAACATGTTCTATTTTGGCCCAGGAGGAACTTTTAAAATACATGTACCAAATTCTAAAATTATAAAATCTGGGAGTAAAATTTTGTCTAGAAAATGTCAATGCCATAAAAACAAACTGAAAAATTTAGATAAGGCTCAAAAAATATTACTCAGGATCAGCATCTCCTGCTGCTTCTGATGACTGAAGAGTGGCACAAGATTTTCATACTAATTAATTCTAACAAGAAAATGCATTCTTTTGAGTAGAGGATAATATAATAAATTTATTTCCTTTTCTTCTCAAACATATTGCTCTTCCACTGGATGAATGATTTGCCTTAGTTTCAGGAGATACTGGCCATGTAATACTGGAATAGGACCACTATTAGGAGATGGATGTCTAAGCCTATTTGACTACCCTGCAAATCACTTTGCAATCAGTATTTCAGGTATCCATTCTTTAACTTCATCTGAGGGAAACTTATTAGAATTTGGGCACTGAAATTATTTTATGCTTTTTTTTAGTTGGGAGCATTTTTAATGCCTTATTTTGTTAACTAAATGAGAGAATCCAAAACTAGTGTATGCTTGAATGCTTGAATGAAATGATTGAACACATTTGTACAATATGAAAGTACTAATATTATTTTGTAAAACCCACATAATTAAAAACTAAAAAATGTAACATCTTTAGAATATTATAATAATGACACTTGATAAAATAATAGTATGTTAGAATACTTTTGATGTTGTAATTTCAAAAGACAATATCAAGATTCAAAATAACCATTCTCAATCTTACAAGGCCTTTACTGCAGAGCCACAGTAGCAAAAACAGCATGGTTTTGTAACTAAAGTAAATCAATAAAATTGAATACCTGATCTATAAATAAACCCACATTGTGAAAGTCACCTTATTCACCACAAGCTTTCAGAAAACATGCCATAGAAAGATAACATATTCAACAAGTAGTTTGGGGACAGCTACTTGATCTGTAGTTTTGACTTTCCGAAAATAAACACAATAGACCAAATACCTTCACATCTGAAACTACCAGATGAAAACGTGGGAAAACACCTCTTGTGTCTAGGATTCTTTTTTAAGCTTTATTAGGTTTTACATGGATTTAGTCTACCACGTTGGCATCTCAATTTGTAGTTGTGGGTTCATGCCTCACATTGGGTGCCAATTTGTTGCAAGGAGGGTCGCTTGTTGATTCCCAGCTGCTCAGTCCCAAAATAATCACACAGAACCTGTATTAATTAAATGGCTGCTTGACTCATTAACTCTAGCTTCTTATTGGCTAGCCCTTACATCTTAATTTAACTCATTTCTATTAATCTGTGTTTAGCCACATGGCTGTGGCTTGTTGGCTAAAGTTCCATCCAGCTCCTGCAGGGCTATGTGGTTTCTCTTAACTCTGCCTCCTTTCCCCAGCATTCAGTTTAGTTCCTCCAACCTCTGTTCTACCCTATCAGGCTAGTTTTCTTTATTCATTAATGGTATTCACAGCATACGGAGGAGGATCCCACATCACACCATGCTAGCTTTTGCACTCTTTCCAACCCTGTATTACAGTAATTCCTGAGACTGTGGAAGAGTGGCTATGGGTCTAAGGCCAAGCTTTATTCATTTCTATTTTCTACACCTTTGCTAAATGTGCACCTCTAGCTTGATCATCATCTACTGCAAACAGGAGCTTCTCTGATGAGAGTTTAGAGATGCTTTAGCTAATGATTATAAAAAAAAAAAAAGGTCAATAGGAATTGTTTTAATACTCCATCCATTAGGCATAGTAATAGGCATTTTTTTCTAGTGGTCTATGCTATTTAGTCATAGTTTTGTAGCTCAATCATGGCACCATGTATGGAGTTCATCTTGTAGTATGAGCTCTAAATTCAGAGAGCAGTTTTTTTTTAGTCTCAAAATGTTCAAGTCACTGTTGCATCAGAGAGCATGTCTTGCCCAACCACCCAACCAGTCCTTAATGTAGCACACCAGGTTGACATTTATAATTGATGCTACATTTCTGCTTTGTTGGCAAATATAGCATCCCCAATACTGTGAAAACAAGCCAATAATGTTGAAGAATCTAAGTCAGAGGCAGCTTTATTTTACCATGTTTTATGCTTCAAAGATGTAACTTTTTTTTGTCCATAGTATCTTACTGTTACATTCTGAAGGACATATTATTGGGATTGATTATAGCCTGTAGTTTTGGAGATCTTTAGTATCTCACTGGTCAATGACTCAAAAAACTAACTCATTCTTGATTCTGTG
>NC_022010.1:84613381-84623635 GCF_000317375.1 Microtus ochrogaster
AGAAGCAAAAATACAAAGGAAAGGACGATGAGAGGTAGTTCATTTTTCAACCAAGGAAAGAGCTAATCAAACCCCTTAGAATCTGATCAGAAACTATTTTGGTTCATGGTGCTTTTCTTTTTTTTAAACTTTCCCTCTTTCAGACATGATCTGATACTCCAAAATTCGAATAATTGTACTTTGCCTCCCAAGTAGCCAGGATTAGAGACATGTCTTTTGATTGCAAAGGGATTTATTTATCTGGTAAAATTCAGTGTGTTATGCAAAAATATTAAATCACCTTATGTAAACAATTTCTCATTACTATAAGTTACAGTTAGAAACAAGCATCAGGATTTGTTCTGCAGCATTTCAATGTATTTTTAACCCAATAGTAATAATGAAACTTTTACTGCATTAATATCTACATTACAAAGAGAAAATTAAGTAGCTCATGTTTCTAGCTGGTTCAACACCTGAACCCAAGGGCAAAATTGCTTTGTTGTGAAGATAACTGATAAAAATAAGCAAATAAAGTAAGATTTATGGCAAGGTAATATAAACTGTATATCAACAAACAAAGATCATAAAACCCCACAATCTTAATTTAAGAAAAAGAGAAACCATATAGACTTTGAAACTAATTTGGGCATATATATGCACATGCTAACACATCTAGAAGAACAAGCAAGGTGATACAAGGTCATAGACTGAAGGATCTCAAATCCCCCTAGAAAGACACTGGTCATCTCTAGAAAAGATTATGAGGAGCATTAAGAACTGAGGAAGGAGAACTGAGAGAAAATGACAGGAAAACTAGTGTATGTATAAATTGTATTTGCCCTGACTCTTATGAAAATACTTTGGGAATAGATAATAAAGACTTTGTTTTTCTTTTGGACTAGAAATACCATCTAATTTGGATGCTAATTGAGATGACTGAGAAGGCAACATATGTTTGGTGGTATAAGAAAGGAGGGCCATGACACTCTGGAGCAGAAAAGAGAATGGAACATCCTTCAGAAGAGCGTGGGAAGTTGAACTGAATCCTAGTAATGAGTAAGACTGAAAGAAGCTGAAACTAAGTGATTAAAGACCATCTGGAATGATCCCTTGATGGCTGGAAGAATGGGCTATCAACAGGGCATAGTGGGATGGGACTAGAAAAAAGATCAAAATTGTTCTTCACAATTTAAAGTGAGACCAGCTGTTTTCTCTGTTTGCATTTAGCTGCATACATGAAGGGAGAAACTTTTGATTCGGATGGCACTCAAAGCTATTGGAGGGCCAAGGAAGTAAAGAATTATTAATTTTTTCTTTAATACTAAAGAATAAAATATCCCCATAAATCGATGAGTTTTAGTGTACTTTAGTGTAAAGTATTTCCCTAATGTGGGAATCTTTTTATTTTGCACATCATACATAATATTTCAAGTTATTGATTGTAGTCAGAGACTGCATGTTCATTTCCCAGCTACCTAGACACAAAATAATCACACAAAAACTGTATTACTTGCAATACTGTTTGGCCATTAGCTTAAGGTAGCATTCAATAATTGCTACAAGGCAGTCTCAACTGGCTCAATATGTTTTAAGAATATATCAGTTAAATTTTTTTTCTGACAATATTATTGAGTTAGAGACATGTATATGCCATGCGTTGTGCCCATGTGAAGGTCAGAGAACAACTGTTGGGAGTTGCTTTCCTTCTTCCATTGTGGGATCCAGAGGCTGAATTCAGATTGGTAGGTTTGTACTGCAAATGCTCACCACTGTAGCTTCTGTCCAGCTCATTTTTTATTTCACCATTTAAGAAAAGACACTAACATTGATATAGACATTTATGACATTTTACCTATTTTAAAATTTTAGTTGTTATAAATCATATGGATAATTGGACCATGACTATATTTTCAATGATGTTGCAATAAGTATATATTTGGATTAAACATGGATTTGATTCTATGTACATAAGGCTTATAATTTAACACAGTGAATCCCTCAGGTGTATTTGAGCAAAAAACTGCAATTGTTTCAAAGTCACAGGTTAAAATGTATGTGAAATCTTTTTTTTTTTTTTTTTTAGCTTAGAAACATTTCCATTGGTTGCTGCACAGATAATAACCTTCAGCATGTGGTGGTGAATTAAATGCAAAATAACATCAGGAGCCCTGCTTCAAGAAACAATTAGACCTTCTGTGGAGTCATTCAGTGAAATTACATTATTGTACTCAACTGAGAGGAGCTGTGCAGAATGTACTTATAAAATATAATTGCAGGGACAGCTGGCCTAAAAAAAGGAGGAATCTTAATAGTATATGTTGTTGAGGTAGTTGGCTGTTTACTCCCATTATGAGGATGGTTGATAAGAAGAACAGCCATTGTTGCATGGGAAAGAGAAATTAATTCAGGAGGATAATGATGCAGCTTCTCATGTCATTTAGATGAATTTTAAAATGTACCGTTAGTCATGCAAGCAGCATGCCTGGAGGATTTCTGCTTCTTGTTCCTATTCCCGAGGCCACAAATCTTCTGCGTGGTTTTTCTCAGTCGGCTTCTGCTTTTATTTTCTTGACTTCCCTCCTGTAATGTAAACACGAGAAAGAGAAAATGGATGAATAACAAAGGAGAAGCAAACAAAATAACTCCACTCCTTCTACATAAAGGTTCGCTAGGGAAATGGTATCACACTGAGAATTTATGAATAGCTCCATACTGGTATTCACTCAAACCAAAGGGGCGACCTACTCTATGGTTCACACTTTCGTAGTCAATTTCAATTTTACATGACAGCCTTCTAAATTTTTGCTGCTGTTGTTGTTTTTGTTCCTATTCTTTGCCAAACAGGGCAATTAATTTATCACTAAAGCTTTTCAATGCCTTTAGAAATTTGCATTTGCTAAAGTAAATATCTTCAGATTTCCATGATCATGAATGACACATATCATTACATGAAATATGGAAAGTAAGGGTCAGTGAGATAGTTAAACCACTTATAACCATTGCTGAGGATCTGAGTTTGATACCTCAGGCCCACGAGGTAAAAGGAGACATTCAACTTGTCACCTTCTACCAGTTTTCTTCTGACTTTCTTGTCCACATGAATGCTTGGAAACATGTGTGAATGCTCACAAGCACATATAAATTAAAGTAATAAATTAAAAAAATTAATTTGGAATGTAATATTCTATTCTGAGTTTAGTGTTATCTAAATTCAACAAAATTCAGAAGGAAACAAAATTTTTAATTTAGTTGATTTTTAACTGTAGAGACAGTCATAGTTCAAGTTTGAGTGACATTTAAAATTAGCTTACTTTAAAATAACTATTAGTTATAAAAGTGAATTTTAACAACTGCTTGTAGGAAATACCATGGAAACTTTAGCATTAAAAAATATGTGGGCTGTTTTTTTTTTAATTTTAGAAATATTTTTTTTCTGGTTTTGAACAATAGCAAGATATCATACTCTTAAATAATTAGATTAATTTTTAGTTAAAATAATTTGCATGTTCCTTTGTAAAAGAAAGTTGATGCTTAGGTAAGATAGTTAAGACAAATTTTCATTTGTTTCAATCAATGTATGTATAATGGCACAATAAATGTTCTGTATAGTAAACAAAACAAATTAACTGTACTCTGGGAAGTGATGAGCAACAAAGAATCCAAGGAGAGTGTTATCCAATGCATATGTTGAACAATGAATACGCTATTTTAAGTGGATTGGTGAGGGGCTATCTTTTGGTGGAGACTTTATACAGAATTCTGTCTTTTCATAATTCTTTAATATTTTTATCATTCTGAAAATACAGAGGAAACAAAGCCAATCTCAAATTAAAGTACAAGTGACAGAATTTTGTTTCATATGTTACAGGAATTCGAATCAAACCCCTCTCGGGATGAGACCTTGTGATGGCTACTCTACCTGCACTGGCATGCACACAACGCATACACATATGAACATCACAAAGCAGAGAGAAAATTCTGTCTAACACCTATCTATGTATGTGTCATCATAAATCTGTATATGAATGTATACCTATATATGTGTACACACATATAAAAGCATGAAGAGCTTCAATTATTTGGGAGAGAATGGGGAACCATGGGAGGACTGGAGGGAGAGGAGGGAGACTAGAAATGACAGGAATACAGTACTTATACAGAGAGTTCTCAAAAACAGAAGCTGTTAACTTAGCAGAACACCGACTCCTGCCATTCCAGGAGCTGAGAATGTCACTAGATAGCATCTTGGGCCCACAGCTCTCCCTCTCATTGTACCTGCCTTTCTGGTGTACCCATCAATGCATTTTTATTTAATTTTTATTAACATTTTTTTTTCATTTATTTTACCTAATGACCACAGTTTCTCCTCCTTTCTCTCCTCCCGTTGCCTCCCCCCACCAACTCCCTTCTACCTGTTTCCCCATCCACTCCCCCTCAATCTCCATTCAGAAAACAACAGGCCTCCCATGGGCTTGAGCAAAGCATGGCACACTGAGTCCAGGTAGGACCAAGTGCCCCTCCACGCATTAAGGCTGAGTGTGGTAGTACAGCATGGAGGAACAGATTCCCAAAATCCCAAAAGCCAGCTAAGTGCCAGAGACAGGTCCTGATCTCACTCTTAGGAGCCTTACAAACAGACCATGTTACACAACTGTCAAAGTCATGCAGAGAGAATAGGTTGTTTCCATGCAGGCTCCCTATTTTAGTACAGAGACCATGTGCTCTCAGGAGCTCTGGTCAGCCATCTATGGGTTCCCCTGTCATGACCTTGATCCCCCACCCCCGGCTCTTATAATTCTTTGTTCAGAAGGAATCCTGAACCCAGAAACGGGCCTGGCAATGGATCTTTGCATCTGCTACTATCAGTTATTAGATAAAAGTTCTATAATGACAATTAAGGTAGTCACCATTCTGATTATAGTAGATGGCCAGTTCAGACAACTTTTCCACTATTGCTAGGAGTCTTAGCTAGCATCATCTTTCTAGTTTCCTGGGAGTTTCCCTGGCACCACCTTAAATGCCCTCCTCATCTGATGTCTTTTTGGTTACTCTCCCCCTCCATCCAGCCTCCAACCTGCCTTCCTTGCCCACCCAACATCTCAAGTTTCTATTCCTCCAGCTCCCCAACCCCTACCACCAGTTTACTGAAGATCTTTCTTCTATTTTTTCTTCCAGGGAAAACCATGCATCTATCTTTGGGCCCTCTTTGTTTTTTAGAGTTTCTGTGGCTGTGGATTGTAGGTTCGTTATCCTGTACTTTACTCTTAATATCCACCTATAGTGAGTACATATCTTGTTTGTCTTTGTCAGTCTGGGTTACCTCACTCAGAATGATTTTTTTCTAGTTCTATCCATTTTCCTTCAAATTTCATAAAGTCATTGCTTTTTATGGCTGAGTATTACTCCATTGTGTAAGTGTACCACATTTTCCTTATCTCTTCTTCAGACATCTGGATTGTTTCACTCACATCTGTTAGAGGGTTGATTTCTAAACAACAAAATACCAAATAATCCAATTAAAAATGGGGTACAGATCTAAAGAAAGAATTCTCAACCAAAGACTCTCAAATGGTCAAAATACACTTAAAGAATTATTTAACATCTTAAGTCATGAGGAAAATGCAAATCAAAATGACTCTGAGATACCATCTTATACCTGTCAAAATGGCTAAGACCAAAAATACTGATGATAGTTTATGTTGGAGAAGATGCCTAATTAACATGCCTAAGTAAAATTAAACACCTCATTCTAACACAGGGTTTCCCCTTTTATCTTTATAAACCACCAATTTCCTATAGGCGACATTTGTGTCCTCTGTACCCCGAAATAAGAAGAATTGTACACCCTACTCCAGAAGAATTAGAAGAAATCGACTCAAAAGTGAACTATATGAAAATAATAGAGGACCTTAAACAGGAGGTGAAAAACTGCCATAAACAATTAGAGATTACAAAACATAAAGGTAGAGGAAATGAATAAATCTCTCAAAGACACGCAAGAAAACCAAGAGAAACAAGAAAAAGCAATCAAACAGGTTAGAGAAGTGATTCAAGACTTGAAGAATGAAATGGAAGCAATGAAGAAAACACAAACTGAGGGAAGGATGGAGATGGAAAATCTGGGTAAACGAACAGGAACTACAGAGACAAGTACTAACAACAGATTACAAGAGATAGAAGAAAGAATGTCAGACACTGAAGATACCATAGAGAAAATAAACACTCTGATCAAAGAAAACAGCAAATAATTGCATTATTAGTTTTACTTCTGGCCCTGAGCTAAAAGATTCTAATCTGCTCCAAACATTAGAACATGCATACTTAAGGAAGTACTTGTCCGTCCCCCAGTTACCACTGAATACCTATCAATTCTCAGGGAGAAGTGGAGCCCAGTTAGCCCCATCCCACTACACAACAAGAATGTTAAGGAATGTAATCTTTGCACAGGTCTTATGCAGATGATCAAGGTTGTCCTTGAAAAGGGATAGTATTTGCTCAGGACCCCCAACACCAAGTTCTCAGCACAGAGGAACTTTACCCCAGAGAAAAAAAGAACAGGGAAAAGAGACAAAGACAGAAGATAAAGGGCAGGAGGATGGGGGAAAGAAACAAGAGAGGGAGAACAGGGTTTTTGTCCCAGAGGACTGAGGACTCCCTCTGGATACAGACGACACAAATGTCGCCTATAGGAAAATGGTGGTTTATAAAGATAAAAGGGGAAACCCTGTGTTAGAATGAGGTGTTTAATTTTACTTAGGCATGTTAATTAGGTGAACCAAAGGGGGCTTTTGATTGCTGGACTTCAAGGCTTTGGCAGCTGGAACTTGGAAGTCACTTTAAGGAAGAGGAAGTGGCCAAATAAAGGAATAGACCTTAAGCTCTTTAGGAATGTATTTATTAATGAGCTAGCTTTAGCAATGTAGTCTGATGTATTTTAGCAAGGCAGAGGGAATAGGTGAGAAGGGCAAGGCCTGCCAAACCTGTTTGCTATGCTAGAGCTCCTTCAGTAGAGAACAAAGAATGAACGAGAAAGAGAGGTTAAATCTGAAACTAGAAGATAGCACAAGGATATATTCTCATGTAAAAGACTGGATTTGGTTCCCAAATCGCAACAAAAATAGTAAGACAATTAAACAGATGAATGTAATATTTACTGAAGTTTATATTCTCATAAAGTCTAAGCAGAAAAGCAATCAACATGTTTAGGAAGGTCATTTGAATTTGTGAAAGTCAGCAAAAGCTGTTATATTATTTTGATTTTCATTCCACAGAGTTTCATTAGAGGCTGTTTTCAAACTTTGTGGGTATCACATAAAGTCTACAGATGTGATGGCTAATCTTTGTTGTCAAATTGACTATGTCTGGAATCAACTAAAACCCAAGCAGCTGGGTACAGCTTTGAAGGATATTGCAGATTAGATTATCTGAGATGAGAAGACCCATTGAAAATCTGGGCCATGCTTTCTGGTGGCAGCCTACATAAAAGCACACGGAAGAAGAAAGCATTTGGGTTTTGGCTGTTTGCTGTCAATCCTGTTGGCAAGTCCATTTATACTGCTCCTGAAAATTCCTTCACTGGAGTTAGAATCAACTTCTTCAGGATTCCAGCTTCTTCAGAATTCCAACATAGACTGAAGACAGCTCTGGGGAATTCCCTGGGACTCTAGCACTAGATTGGAACTGCTGGGACATCCAGGCTCATGAAGGACACAACTACCAAATCCTCGGTCTTTCAGTCAGGAGAGAGCTGTTGTTGAATCGCTCAAACCACAGCCTATATAAGCCTCTAATAAGTCCCTACCTGCCGAGTTTCCTGCTGGCTGTGTTCCATAAATGATGTTTCCCAGCTTTGCTGAGCTGTCATCCATGCTGAGGGTGGGCCCTTGTAATGCAGTTGTGTTTGAGTCATTTCTGCTCCTGTAAGTAACCCCTCACACATCTCCTAAATAACTTCAACAAATATTTCAGTTCACCAAACTGGACTTTGGTCATATCTGTACTTTCATATGTCATGATATATATGCATATGTATTTTTCGTTCTCTAGGTTCTGTTCTTTTATAGAACCGTAACTAATAGAATAGTCACTAACAATGTTTTTGTTCTGCAAAATTGCTAAGGAAGAGGATTCTGCCTGCTGTCACCACACATAAAAGAGACAAATACGCAAAGCAATTCATACATTAAATAGCTAGACTTAGTCTTTCCACAGTGTAAACATATTTTAATACATCTTTTTACAAATTTTAAGAATCAGTTTGTTTGATTTAAGAATACGTCAATTTTAGCATTCTTTACTTCTTCCAAAAATAGTGTAACAACTGATTTCTGCAAATGATCTCTTATTTAAATAATTGTCCAAAGAAGATATTATGTGTATATAAACATATAGTATCCAAATCTCATTATGAATTATTCTTCTTCTCCCTCTTGGACTCTAAAACTTAAGCATAAATTTGAGAACCATTCTTTGGAATGCTATGAACTATCACCCCAGTCAGCGTGGCCTCTGATTCTTATGTCTCCTTTGGTAGATAACTAAGTATGAAGCAAATCATTCAGCAAGCCAGCTTCATTTTCAAAAAAATAAAATAAAAATAATTCTATTAATTTTATAAATATGGAGCAGCTTCTATTGGTTTTTGTTTACCAGATCTGCTTAAATACTCTTTGTAGATACACAGATTCTTAACTTGGGGGGGGGGTTTACAAGATTTTATAAGAATTGGCTTTTGCTGGAGGCTCACAGTTAATAGTTGAAGTTATTCTTACTCTCTGTATAAAATGTTTTGTCTATGATATTTATACAAACAATATTTTTCTATTGTATCTTAAATTATTGTGTTAAATTTCAGCAACAGTTTTGTCTTTATTTCATCAATTTTCTAAACTGTCCAAATCCCTGGGGTTTTTGTTTGTTTGTTTGAGACAGCATTTCTCTGTAGTTTTGGAGCCTGTCCTGGAACTAGTTCTTGTAGGCCAGGCTGGCCTTGAACTCATAGACGTCCACTTGCCTCTACCTCTTAAATGCTGGGATTAAAGGAGTGCACCACCTCCGCCCTGCTCCCAATACCTATTTTATGTGCACATGAAAACTTGTATTTTCCCTCAATTTCTTTAAATTTGATAGATTTCCACATTCAAATTTGAAATTTGACATTAAGATTATTGAACATAGTAACTTTAGGTGTCCCTCTGACACTCGATATTGTTGGAGTCAATCAGATGGAATAATTCAATACTTCAGTTTTTATAATTTATTTTTTAGAATTAACACTAGGAAGATGAATATCTATATAAATCCATAAACAACAATCCCCCTTGATTCTTAATTAATTAAACAAACAGATGTTATTCAATCACTATGAACCAAAAATAAAGAAACTGTCAGTTAAATTACATTAAAAAGGAAACTACTTATTATGCTCCTTGTGCTGGCCTAAGAAAATAACATCATTCTCACTAAATATCCCTGTGAAGGATGACCTTGAGCAGGAAGTTAACATAATCATCCATTCAAGGCATCACAGTTTCATATTAATTATACAACTAATGGGTTGTATATACCTTAAGTATCTTTGAAAAGTGTGACTTACAATGATCTGCTAGCATTTAAATACATAGACATATAGCCACCTAGAGATGAGAATAATGCTGCCCATTCTCACAGGAATATTTGAATCTAGATATTTGAGCATTCTGGAAACCCTAACTAATATATCTTTTCATTTCAAACTCTGTATCTCTTTATTTTGGGGCCTCTAGCATTATGACTGTCAATTTATGAGTACCAAATGAGTGAATTATGAACAAAATACACAGTAAAACAACTTTTCAAAAATAATGGCTTTTTTTCTTTTTTAGATTGGCCATATTTATTTTCTGGAATCTAA
The DNA here is from genome assembly GCF_000317375.1 of Microtus ochrogaster. Lineage (NCBI taxonomy): Eukaryota > Metazoa > Chordata > Mammalia > Rodentia > Cricetidae > Microtus > Microtus ochrogaster. The sequence continues at coordinate 84,623,256 of NC_022010.1, forward strand.
AGGTTCTTTCATATCCAAAGCATTAAAAAGCAAAAACTAAACTCCTACTGATAAACAAGACAAAACCCCCAGTCATGCTCTGCATATATCCCAGCAATCATTAAAACTTCGTATTTTTCTGAGGTAGTTTTTGCGGGCTAAGGGCAATCCGTACTCATTCCACAAGGATTATCACACTCCGAGGTGCTCAAAAAGGCAGTAAATGACACACTTAAAGCTTAAAATGAATCTGCTTGATTTTCTTGGCTGGATTAGGGAAAATACAAAGAAAACAATATCAAAATAAAAACATCAATGACAATAAATTTTGGAATTTTTAAAATTAATATACTTTTAGAGAACAAAGGAAGATGTATATTTCAGAAAGGAGAAAGGACACA
>NC_022010.1:84625327-84629360 GCF_000317375.1 Microtus ochrogaster
TTTGTCTTAGTGACAGTGTCCTTTGCTTTACAGAAGCTTCTCAGTTTCAGGATGTCCTATTTATTCAATGTTGCCCTTAATGGCTGTGCTGCTGGGGCTATAGGTAGGAAGCCATCTCCTGTGCCCATATGTTATAGAGTACTTCCGACTTTCTCTTCTATCAGGTTCAGTGTGTTCAGATTGATATTGAGGTCTTTGATCCATTTGAACTCAAGTTTTGTGCATGATAATAGATATGGATCTATTTTCATTTTTCTACAGGTTGATATCCAGTTATGCCAGCACCATTTGTTGAAGATGCTTTCTTTCTTCCATTGTATACTTTAAGCTCCTTTATCGAAAATCAGGTCTTCATAGGTTTGTGGGTTAAAATTTGGGTCTTCTATTTGATTCCATTGGTCGACTTCTCTGTTTTTATGCCAATACCAAGCTGTTTTCAATACTGTAGCTCTGTAATAGTGTTTGAAGTCAGGGATGGAAATGCCTCCAGAAGATCCTTTATTGTATAAGATTGTTTTGGCTATCCTGGGTTTTTTGTTTTTCAATAAAGAAAGGACACGTTTTTAAAGAAAGAACAATTCATGTGCTCAGATGTCCAAGAGATCAAACTGAAAATAAAAATATTTAAAATTAGTTAAAATGTAATATAATCATACTTCGATTATTTTAAAGTTAATTGGAGTATTTAAGAGAACATGGACTTCATAGATATGTAAGACATACATTTACCCATAACTGACAATATAATGTTGGGAAGATAATCTGTCATTTAAAAAATATTCACTTTATAAAGCTTTCAACATTATTTTACAAATGACACATAATATTAAGAAACATGTTAAAATCTTTCCATTAAGTTATCATCAATGATATAAATATTTTCAGAATATAAAATAGAATTGTTAAAGTAATTAATTCTCTATTCCTTATGCCTTGTTAGAGCAGCAAAGCTTTTCTTGTGCAACTGACTTTGACACATCACTTTGTACTCAGGCTGTATGTGAATTGACCACAAGAATCTCAAATTTTTCTTTTCTGTGCTATTTATCTGCTCTGATTATTTGGGGTTTAGGTTTAAATAATAACTTGAAAACATTTTTCTTTTCAAACACTATAACCTGAGCTCATCCCAGTATGTCCAACCTTAGGACTTCAGGATGCATGGTGCCCAGGAAACCCGTGAATGCAGCAGAATACAAAACAGTTAAACTTAACATGAGGTGTGAGAGATTTCATGTTGTTTGCTGTAGCTTCACTGCACAGTTCTGGAGAGTTAACTATAGAGAACAGCATCCTGTCTTGATATCAAAGGTTGAGCACACCTGCTTCGTTTCTTTAGGAACCCTTTCTAGGTAAACAAAATTGTCTCCATGTATTTTGCTCGCTTTTGGTTACTTAACCAGTAAATAGAAAAGGCCAACATCTGCGGCTATCTAAAGATATTTGATGTTGGGTGTGCATGTGAAACTTCAAGAATGGTTAGCCCACTCTTTTGGCAGGACTCCAAGAAAACGTTATAAATTCCCTAAGGCGGAGATCACATGCTTTTCATCTTGAGTGTAGCACAATTTCTGACACATAGTAGGCTGTTAAAGATGTGTGCTGAATGGAAAATAGCCAATGGGCTAAATGTTCTTAGCCCTTCTGATTTAGTGCTTGGAGGCTGATTTTGAGACTGAGTGTGATGAACATACTCATTGACCACAGCAGCAAATAGTTTCCTTTGACCAAACTTCCAGGATGTTGGATAGGTATGTTCATTCTCCTCTTCATTGATGTTTGCTTTTAAAAACAAGCACCATAAAGGCTTTGGTTAAATCTCAAAGAATTTATACTTGCCTTCCTATTTTTTCCTTTGAATCTCCTGCATGCTGAATTTTCCATCATTTAGATACTATTTATAGTCTTTGTACAGGGTGCCTGTGGTTGAAAGTACTTGTCTTAAAACAGTTCACACTATTGAATTCACATTCAATAATCTTTCAATCATGTATCAACCATAAGACCATAAGTGGTTATTGTTCATATTAAGTCTAGAAATGTTAAAAATTATCTATCACAGTTCATTCTATTGATAATAATGCTATATTTGAAAGGTACTAAATTATTATCTTTATGCCATAGTCATGCCAAAATACAGTGGCTGGGATTGTAATACCTGCACTATATTTATTGTTACTTTTTCCATTGATCTCTTTCTGCCTTCCTCTGCCTCTCTCTCTTTCTCTTTCCGTATGTGTGTTTTCTACTGCATATTAGACTATTTATTCTTTATAATTCTCTAAAGTAATTCTTTTAAATGTAGAACTAAAAGCATATGACTGGAAATGCCAATTTTCTCTTAGTATTTTGTAGCTTATGTATTTCAATACTTTCAGTGTGTAACATTTTTTCTTACTTTCTGTATTCTTAAGCTTGAACTATGAAGTCTAAAGATACAGAGAGATCTTGTTCATTTTTCAGCAGCAGATTTGTTGTTCATACGGTAACTGTTTTGCACTGACTGTGCCTCCGTGTTCCCACAGATGCTGGCACAGTCCTGCTGGAGAACTGCAGAGTTGTTACTGATATTTTATTGTTTAATAGCAAAGGCCAGTTTCTTTATGTTTCCATCATATATTTCTTTTATTATTGTAAGACACTATACCACTAAACATTCTATATAAAAGACTAAATTATGGAATAAATCTGAGTCCATTACTGGCTTCAATTGGAAGAAAACACATGTGTTTAAATTACCCACCAAAAGTGTTCAAATTAATTCTTCAAATGGTATCATTCAGATAGGAGGAGTGGTGAAGCAGGCTCTCTGAGAGTAGCAATTATATTCCTATTATGTCATTTGGAGGCTCTTAGCTGTTTCTGTATCAAGACCCACATCCTAGCCATCCTAACAGAACAGCCTGTTTCTGAAGAAAAGCAAATAATGCCCTTTTCGGGCTTTTGCATTTTTATTATGTTTACAGGTTTCCTTTTTACAAAGCTAAACAGTAATCCAGGTAATTGCTATATTCAAAGCAAGAGACATAACCATATTATCCAAAAGGCATTTTATTATCATTGATGTAGAACAGCTAAGTTGGCAAAATCACTGTAAAACCTCAGTTCTTTACCTTTAGTTCTATTCTTTTACCTTGAATACCAATTTTCTTTAGACTGTCTAGATATACAAATGCACTGATCACATAAATCAATGTCATTGGATTTATAAGTCAAAAACATCTACTTTGTTTTAAAATATTCCTGATGTGTATAGGAATAGCAAGCCCTTCATCAGTTAATTTGTGATTGTGTGGAATAAATTAGACAGCGAGTGGACAAGCAGAACCCATTCCAGCCGTGTGTCAGTAAAACCCAACTACTGAAGCTGTGGTTCCTGCTGAAGAGTCAAAGGCGCCTTTTGAGACATTATAAATGTCATGGGAGAGAAAGATCCCTCATTTTCTTTTTAACAATCTCTTATTTTAAAAGAGATAAAGATTCTATGGAAACACCAGGATTCCCATTTTCATTGGGAAAGATGGCAAAAAGGAAAAGACAATGATTAAAAAATACCGACATCTCTCAGGAAATATTTTTAAATCAGATATTGTCAAAGAATTTATAGTTTCTAATTCTAAGTAAATTAGTATCTAAGTTACAATTATTTTGCTTTTATTAATTTGCCATGATTCAAGATGCAAAATTATAATCATGAGTCAAACCAATGATGAATTAAATGCATATGGTATACTCAACAATAGACAAAATTCTCCAACCATTTCAAGAGACTGATCCAAGAGATCTATGTAGCTCACATAAATTAATTTACAATGCAAAAGCCAGTTTAATCATCTGATTTAATCCATTTCTTTTGAGGCAACAAGAAGATGAACCATATTGAGTTTGATATCATTGTCTAACAATCCTCCTCTCTCTAAGTTTTGAAAATCCTCAATGGGACTGCTTGGAAGAAGAAGCAAAATAACAGCAATGAACCTCTCTTTAGGGCACTGTTGGTGATTAGTCACAGGGACTGAACTACCAAGTCTGC
>NC_022010.1:84631885-84644741 GCF_000317375.1 Microtus ochrogaster
TCTTGGCTATGGGAAGTAGACAAAATTGCCGGGGAATGCTCTACTTTTTAAAAGAAAATATCTCATCCATTAGTCTCATTTCAATCTTCCTTCTGCTTACAGTGTGAATTAAATTGTCTCTGCTTGGTGTGGTAATCTGGGGTTCTTTGTTGACATGATCTGACCAGAGAGAATAAACCTCACTACCCCCATAGCCAAAGGTCATTCCCTGTAAACGGGCAACTTAAAAGTTTCCTTCCATTACCTATGGATCAAATCCTTTATCTCTTTGTGGTGGGATCTAGCAACCTTGTTGTGTGCCCATTCTATGTATGTGGGGTATTTGTCTCTGTAAAGTCATGTGATGGAGACCCAACATGGGTGGGGCTATCTACCAGAACCTGGATTAGGCATGAAATACACCCAAACCCATGTTTTCACAGGAGATGCTTTTTTAAGCAGGGAAGAAAAGTTAAAGTGGTTGCTTTCTGACTCAAGCAGAAAACAACAGCAAATGGCTTTGCAGGTGTAATTTTTAAGAAGAGAAAAGGGAGATCTATGTTAGGATGGCCTAGGATGTGGTGGTGAAGAAGATAGAGGATGTGGAAGAAGGGGAAGGAAACAAGGGAAAGTTCAGGGGTATTTGTTCCAGAGGGAGAAAGAACTGTTTCTGGCTAGAAAGGAGACAGATGTGGCCCTTAGGCAAACTGTTGTTTACAAGGATAAAAGGAGAAACTGTGTTAGGATGAGGTATTTAATTTTAACTGGCCATGTTACTTAGGTGAGCCAAATAGGGCTTTTGATTGGTTGACTTTAATACTTTATTTCTTTAATGCTTGACACTTACATGACTTCAACATAGCCAATAACACATTGTATGCATAGCTTTCTATGACTTCGATGTTCCTGCACACACCAACAACCATGGAGGCGATAACCACTGGGCAATGGGGAGGGCATGCTGGATAACTATTTCTTGGCAGATGGTGCTCCGACCTTAGTTATGTTGCCTAATGGTTTCATTACTTAGAACAATGTTATTGCTAACTAGTATCTGATGACAATTCAAAGTAAGACATATTTCTCACCCTGAGATTTCACAAACCCCAAATCACCACAACACGAACACTAAATAATTCTGAAGCTCTGTTGGAAGATATGTTAACAGCCTGTATTTTTATGTAAGCAGGGATGTGTAGCTAGCTTTGCAAATGGATATGCAACAACCAATGATGTGGGCTTTAGCACACTGCCTCAGACACTGTATTTGTGCCAATCTTCTTGTTCACACTCACTACAAATGCAAGAACCCCAAATATAGCTACAGAATATGGGTGACCTACATTGTTTTGGTCAAGTTTTAGGCATTTTAAACCAATCATATTATCAATGTCAATCACAGAACATTTGGTGTCATACCAAAACAAAGTATATGCTAAATGGTTAATCATAATTTTACTGTGCCCCTAAAGATCAGAGCTAGCTATCACTGTTCAGAAGAGCTTTTAATCCAAAGTTATTTTCCTGTATCCATTCAAAATAATCTCTTGGTCTTTGCCTGCACAGTGATTCCTTCTGGCTGGAAGTTGGTCTTCTTAATTATTTGTTCATGCTTTCCAATTATATTACTCCGTCTAATGAAAGATTTGTCAATGACCATCCAGTAGACTCACTAGCTGATGCAGTCCACAGGTGTCATTCCTGGATAAGCCATTCTGTACAGGGCAATATTAGCTCTCCCCTCTTCAGGTCTATCTGAACAGAGTATCATAGTCTATTACATCAAAGTGCATATATCAAATGTCTTCAGAATTAGCAAACAGTAAAAGTTACAATGGTCCTGAAGATGCATGGGTTTTATGATTCATTTGCAGGTCATACCCATGACACTGAACTGAAAGCAAGACGGAATTAACTGTATCTACTATTATCAAGTGATGAACAACTGCTACATTTTTTTTTCCATCTGTCTCAAGCACTGAGCCTTTGAGATAGACACACAGGGGACCATCTAGTGTCAGAACACAGCCAGGGCGGCATTTAGATGCATTGCTTGGACAGGAAATGAATTCATGGTAGAATTTCCTATCAAGAAGCAGAACAAATCCTGTTGGGCATGTGCAGTAATAGGATCCCAGGGTGTTTTCACACCCAGGAGTAACGCCATGATTCTGAAATGCACATTCATTGATGTCTTCACAGAAGTTTCTGCTTCTCTACAGCCCTGCATGTTCACGGTAACGTCTCAAATTACTGGATTTAGCTTAAAGTATATTTGCATCTTTAAGTAGTGACATCTGTAGATTGTGTAACTTAAAGATAGCTAATTTATGGCTTAGAGGTTTAGATGTAGCTGGCTCTGCTATGCAACTCAATGTGAATAAATGCTATTTATTTAAGCATTTTGAGTTTTTGTATTTTATTTGAAGACTTTGTTGTAACAATCTTTGATTCATTTACTTTATAAAAGCTATCAAGTATATGGCGTACTTTGAGAAGAGAACAAAATCCTTATAGCAACCTACAAAAGAGTTTTTATTTTATTTTCATTCTCAAAACTCAAAAAAGCTAATTTTTGATATCTCTTGGCCACTGAAGTCTTTATTACTAAATTTTACTTATGAATGGAAACTGAAATCTACTTAGAATTGTCCTTATTTGCATGAAATTATTGGCTTGGTATATTGTTTATTTTTAGAACTTTTAGAATTTTCTATATCCATTTCAAAAATAGCAAGAAGAAATTTTCCTTCAAAGTTTTAGAGACACTGGAGCTGAAGAAATCATGCACCTGTTCTAACTCCAGAGAGATAAGCTGAAACCGCCCTTCCAATTTCTTGTCAGCTCACGTACTTCAATGATACTGACTGTATTGTCCACCTGTATGTATGTACATTTATTCCTGGGTGCCAGTGTGTGCTTTTTGGTATTTTTGCTGTCATAATAAATGTTTTATTCACCTTCAACATATACTATGTAAGCCTTCAATATATAAACAATATGACATATAAAAATTTTCTAATGAAAGTATACAGGATGGCAGCCCTGGAAAGCATAATGCAGTAGAAACAAACAGCCTCCAAGAACCAGTACTTTTAAAAGACACACATGTTATGTTGCTATATAACAAGTGTTTTCCCTGTATAGGAGATCAAATGGCAGTGGAAACGGTATCTGATAGCAATACCGGAACCAATTAGACATAACTGGGGCAGCAGCAATTAATAGACAGAAGACAACTATTGGTACAACACAACTTGCTCCAAAGAAGTTGCGGATTACGCCAGAAAGATCAGGGGAATTTGCCACATTAGGACTCTCCTCTAATTGAAATTTCAGTTACAGAGGCAGCACAGACTTTCATTCAAGCTCAAGGCAGCACTTGGCAAAATTCTACATAATATTAAGCAAGTGTCATGAGGTTCAAGAAGGAAAAAAATTTCTAGTAAAATTACTTTTCAGAATATGTATCACTTCTTGTACTGTTGAAGACACAGTTTATCCTTAAAAATAACAGAAGAAATATTTTAGTGAAATGGTGTCAAGATAATAAATCATGATCTCCATACCTTTCTATTAAGAACTGATGGATGGTAACATTTATACACTGGCAAGATCCAAGCAGTTGCGATTGATTTGTATTAGTAGCTAGTTAATTATATTGCAATGGGGTAATTTTTAATTAATTATTTCAGTGTCCAGGAGATATTAAAAATCAGCTTGTTTGAATTTTGAGAATAAAAGAAACATAGTCTAATTGTTTAAAATAATATTTCTATAAAATTCTTTTATCATTGATTAGCTGTTATTACTTTTACCTATTTTTCTCAGAGGGGAATTTACCACATTAGGACTCTCCTCTGATTGATATTTCAGTTACAGAGGCAGCACAAACTTTCATTCAAGCTCAAGGCAGCACTTGGCAAAATTCTACATAATATTAATTCTAATTTCTGCAGAGAAATGACAGAACTCCAGTGCACTCAACACTAAGGGATTACTCTTTTAGTCACCTTGTCCAGTTTAAAGAAAATGGACCAACGGGACACTACAGCATAATCAAAACCAAACATGAACACTAAATTCACAAGTCTAAAATCTCAGTTCCCATATTATATGTATGCATTCCTAGAATTATTAATAATTAATTATAATTAATAATAAATAATTAATCATAAAAGGCATGAAATAAAATTTGTATCTATAAATACATTAGAAATTTTGGTAGCATTTACTACTCTAAATTCAGTAACTGATTTTTACTACAGAATCAGTAAAAGCCTTTGATGTGATCCCCATCAAAAGGTCATTTTGTTTCGCATGACTTCAAGTTTCTCCTCATTGCACAAGATATTAAGCAATGAGAAAGAATAATATAATGGCATAGGTAATGTGGTTCAGTGTTTCCCTTTGCCATGGGACTAGTTGACATCATTAACAATGTAAAAAGAAGTGTGTTTTCAAGTAATAAAGGTTAACATAAACACTAAACTCTTATGATCTGTGACCACTTGGCATTAGTATGTAGCAGCCATGTCTGCTTTAGCCCTCTCTCAAGCTCCTCCCACCTCATACGGGGTTTGTTTCTTCCTGCCTAGATTCTGTGGTTACTTCTGGTTGTAAATTAAAATCTAAAGATTTGGAGCTGGGATCCACACAAGAGAAAACAATAAGTTACAGTTTCTTAACTAAAATTTTCTTAGGTGTAAAATAATATCTTTTTATCTGTGTAGATAAAATTAAGGCAAGACAAGATTAGTCTTTTTGAATTTATTGATGAAGTATGTGGAAAAAGAGTGAGGTTAAAGTGAAATGATCATTATTAATACTATTTTTAACTTCCTGGTCCTCCTTCTACTCTTTCTCCTCCTCTCCCTGCTCCCCTCTTCCATTGCTTCCTCCTTTGGCTACTGTGACATAACTTTGGCTTTTCTAGCAGAAGAATAATTTCTGAAGGAATTGATAAACATAAGAAATATACTTCTGCAATATCTATAAATTGTGTGCTTTATTGATATCTGTATGTGCATAAACATTGGTGTGTCATGGAAGACCTCCAGAAATGCAAAGTCAACTTGCAAGAACAGATTCTCACCTTCCACCACCTGGGTCCTTTTACCCACTGAACCCCCTCACTGGGCCTCCAACAGTGTTTTAAAGAATATCAACATCGTATGAGTGCTCACTGTTTCAGAGAATATCTATACCATGTATTATATCAAAAACGTACTTTGATTTGGCTCCTAAACTGATTAATTTCATGGCTCATTGGTTAAGACAAAATAGGAAGCATAACAAGCATGCTATTTCTTGAGATTTTTTTAATTTGCATTAACATACCAATTTCCATTATGTACACATCATCCTTTTTTCAAATTCAACCCAAGCTGTACACACCCTGACATCTGAGGTCAGTTTGATCCCTTTATACACTTCTGTGTTTGAGCTTTAAGATCCATCATTTTCCACCGTTAGATTCCTGATACTGTCTGCTATTGAGTGTGCTCGAACATTTCTATGCAAACTGGAGCGCTGAAACAGACACAGCAGCAAACAATGCTGTGACAACTAATCTTGATAGGCAGCTTGTCTAAATTCACCAAACAGGAGCTTTAACCAGTGCCCTGTGTGGGACCCAGACTTTACTAGATTTAGAATTACCTCTGTGGTGCACTTCTGTACTTGTCTGTTAGGGTGTTCTCAGACAGTTTACGATGAAAAAGAATGACCTACTATGTACTGGAGAGGTACAGTTCTATGGGTTTAAGTCCTCACACTGAATTAAAATAGAAAATGCATAGGGCACTCGTCTTCATCTTGCTGTTTCATGACTGCAGATGCACCGTTACCGTACCCTCACGCTCTTGCTGCTTCACCTGCATCTCTTCTGGGTGTCATGTCTTCCCTATCGCACTGGATCATATGAGCAGGCTTTGAACTAAAATAAATAGGCTTTATATTCTCAAGTATTTTGTCAAACCAGTGAGAAAGCTTACCCACGTACCAACAAGCAGCAGTACATTTCCTGATGAGTACCTAAACAACAACTCCAAATAGGTTATAAGTCGTGTTGTATCTGCAAACAGACACAACATGGAAGAAGAGACACTAATTTTTTTTTTTCACCGCCATCTGAAAAACAGCTGCAGCAGGCCAGGACTTTGGAGCTAGGACAAGTGTGCCCAGCCAAAGCAGACACGAGTCAAAGTTCATGTTCATACTTTGCCCTCTATTATCTGACACTGAGTCAGGCATACAAAACAGCCATCTGTTCAGGCTGCACATCCTTTTCTTATTCATCTCACCAGACACAATATTTTCCCAATCAAATCCAGTAAGCCAAAGAAGAACCTGAATTTTTGCTCCTTCAATATGGAATAAAAAAAAACCATAATGGGAACATGAGTATTGTGGTGGTTAATTGTATGACTATAAGTAAGTAGGCTAATTATCTGGGATATAGTTCCCTGAAAGAAAAGTTGAAGTGGATGGAATAAAGAGCCTCAAATGCTCTTTCATCTCAGAAATCTCAAAATCATGTGTGCAGTGATAAAAGGGGGCAGGATAAAAAAGAAAACTCTTATAGGTGTTGACAAAGAGGAAATCCAGGGTGAATTCTGTGTTCAGATAACAAACTGCATTATTTTCGAAACACTTCCTGTGCTTTTTACATAACTCATCTATAACATGATAATAATTATTAGTTCTTAAGAGAAAGAAAATTGAAAGTCAGTAAGATCCAGCATAAATACTTCCCTGAAATCATGCTTGAAAAATGTCTCCCATAGAATACACAGAATGTACATAGAATACACACAGAAGGAAAAAATCAAACCCATTCCAATTCAAATCCCCCTCTCAATTCCACAAACTATAAAACTATTGTGGAGTTACTTTAAAAAGAAAGGGAAAAATATACAAAAGGATGGAAAAAAGGAAAGATGAAGAGAGGCTTTAATACTAGAAAGAAATTATTTTTTCTTAATACAAAATGACTATATTCAATCATGGCCATACAAAACGATACAGAACATATGGAAAGCTACATACTATAAAAATTAAATTGTCAGCAGCTGCATATGAAAAGGATGACCACAAAAGAAACAAGCATGAGCAGTACAAAAGTATTCACTAGGTATCTGTACTGGAACACAAGCACATTAAAAGAAAGGATCAATCATTAAGATGTCAAATTCGCAAGAGCCGTTAAAAGATGAAAAGTATTGTATTATTTCCAGGAATGCTGATGAAAGTGCAGCCATAAAGGCTTAAATCAAAAAATATTTGAATCTTGATTCCAACACTGTACTTGTATAATATGACTTTAGTGTAGTTTTTTTAATATCCTGCCAAAATTAATCCCAAAGCTTATTAAAGGTGGGCAATATTACCTACTTCTCTATTGAATATATTATCAATCAAGCACATGAACAAAACTGATATGAATGTTTAAACCTAGGTCTGATCTTTGTCTGAATGTTGTACCTTCTGAAATGAGAACGAATTTATACGACTTGCATGTGGTATTCATGCAATAAATACTAGGTTTGTTATATTAAAGTTTCAACATAAAATGGGTCAATAGAAACAGTGACCTAAAGACACAACGAGACTCATCCGAGAATCTGTCTTGTAAAAATGAAAAGTCATTGAAAGGGGAGAGCCTCACTTCACAATGCCCTTGAAGGTTTCCTAATCAGAAACAGCTGTGTGGAAAATGTATTTTCAGATTCAACCAACGGGGTGCACAGAGGTCACTACAGCTGTGATATAAGGAGCTGGGCTACATCTGGCGCTGACAACAAATTTATTAGCATCATGCATGTGGTGCTGGTTTTGCAGACAAGAAAGGTGCAAGAGAGAGGCAGCCATGGGGACTTAGACCGAGTTCCAGAGGCTGTGTAGGCAGCAATGTCCAGAGCTTTACAACAAGGCACTGAGAGGTCTTTCTGTGTAATTGTGAAGAAGAAGCCGGAATTGCTTTGATGGACACAGGATGTTGGAAATGCTCAGTTTATGGTATATTTTCCCTGAAAAGCTGTGTGCGTGGAGGGGAGCCAGTCAAGTAAGAGGCTGTGTCTGAGGTTGTATGTGCCTCAGGTGGCAGAACTGGAAGCATGGGATTCCCATCCCCTTTGGTGCCCAGATGATTTCATCATAAACCTGAGATGTTAGTCATGGAATTTTGGGATTTGGTGTTTCCTTGCTGGGTTTGGTCTTGCTGTAGCCTCATCTTTCCTTCTATGCCCCTGCTTTTGTCTTTTGAAATGGGAATATTTACTGACTATCATTGCATAGCTCAAGGATATAAACTTCCCTTTGCAGAAAAGGAGCTGCCATATGTACTAGAAAAGAGTATGTATTTGCACTTTTTAAAGTTGGGAACTGTTTAAAAAAAACTATGTGGAATTAAGAGACAGACTAACTGCATTCTGTTTGATGGGCTAAAAGTGCACTTTTTAGGAATCAGGAAGAGAATGCTCTAACTTTAACATTATTTATTTGAGTGTCTGGTTCATGTTGGGGATGGCATGGATTTATGAGAACTAATCTTGATTGTCACATCTGGAATAAGATTTAGAATGTTGGGTGCATCTGTGAGAAGATTTTCAGAGAAGTTGAACTGAATCAAAGGGAGAAAACAGTTAATTACCTGTGTTCCCCTCTCTCTGAGTACAAATGCAAAGTCATCAGTCACCTGATACTCAAGTCAACATACCTCCTCCTCGGGGATAGGCTGTATCCCCTCGAATTGTGAATTACAAGATGGCTTCATTACATCGCCTTTGTTGGGTATCTTGTCAGAACAGTGAGAAATTTATGACATGCTGGGCTATATGTCCTGTCCTCAGAACAGCAGCAACAAAGCATAATTAACTATAGACTATGTCACCTCATGGGACAAAAGAGAAATATGGCAACATTTTTTAGTGTTATAGATCAGTATATTTTTGTCAATAAATGTATAATGATTATTATTTTAAGATTGCTTTTTGTGAGATGAATGTTGATATAAATCTATAAAAGAATCTACCTTTAGTAATCACTTTATTTTTCCTTACATAATGATTCATGCAGCATTAAATAAAATTCTCAATTATTATTGTTAAATTACTTCCAGTAACTAACTCTTCAATTTAAAAATCACCTTGAATATCAATAAAGATATACACTCTTATAAATTATGTTTCAATAAAGCTAAAAGAAGATATACTAAAACATGTTTTCAATCTCACTTATTTTAATTCAACAAAAATTAAAAAAATAGAAAATATAGGAATAATGTTGGATTTTTATGACAACTTTTACCATTCACAGTGAGTCATGGCTCCTCCCTTCACCAGAGCTTACATTTATATTAAACACATATTTTTTCAAAAGATTATATAGAAGAGATTCCTCTATTTTCTTTCATCTTATCATAGACATTGTGCCTTTTGTATTTTCAGCACCACAATGGATACCTGAGAGAAGTAATTTATCAGGAGAAAGATTTGTTTTGTCTCACGATTTTCAAGGCTTTGTTTTTTCAGATAGACTGTGGCAGAGCTCAATAACACACATCATGTCAGGAAGGAGGCAGAAAGAGGGAGAGAGAGGAGAGTGGGTTTGTGTGCTCTGAGTTTTCAAATTTCTCTCCTTTATTCTACCATTATCCAACCTATGTGATGGGGTCTTCTCCATTCAAGGTCTCTTCTCAGTGAATCCTCTCTAGACAGTCTCACAAGCATACTCAGAGCTATGCCTTATTAATACCCTGTGTGCTTCTCAATTCTGTCATGTTGACAATCACAATTATCCACAAATCCACTTCTCATCTTGAAAACCAAATACATGGCCTTAGCTTGAGGCATTTGCCCTTGCCTGAAAAGAGCTCATGTGCATTCTTTGGTGCCAAATTCATCCAATCCATCTCCAAGAGTCTTTATGCTAATGGTACTAACATCTTTAGAACAAAAATCCCCTTTGAGACTGATGACAGAGCCTTGACTGTGGGCCCCTGCAAAATCAAATGAAGCTACCTTTCCCCATAGTATAGTAACCAAGAAGATATATTCCCATTAACAAATGAAAATACAGTAAAATTTCAAGTGAGGGCAACACCAAAGAAAGATCAAAACACAATAAGGGCACACATAAAGTCCTATAGTTTCATATTCATCCAGGGTTTATCTCATGAGTAATCAAGTACTTGGCCCCTGTTCTATGTAGATCACATGATTTTTTTTTTCACAGCCTGCCTGTCCCTTTCCAACATCTCTAACTTTGTGGAGTTGGCACTTGAGACCCCCTTGCCACAAGTCATGAACGGCTCTCCATGTCTATTTTGCGTGCATCTCTACCCTAACATATACTGCCTTAGCCTCCCAAGTCTCTCTTGGAAATAAGGAGGAAAGTTTCTCTGATCTTGTCAGTCTTCCCTTAACACATAGCATCTCAGGTGAAAGCAAGTTCTGGCAGCATCTCAAGTTGTAATACAAATGCCCAGGTCAATGCCTGCAGCCCCTGAGTGGAAGAGCCACAGAACTTGTGTAATACATGCAAAGTCAGATGTATGCAAGTAGGTCCCTCAGGTGCTCTTTGCAAAGCAAGTCTGTCAGGTGAGTTACTCCTTATGACCTCTGAACTTACAGAGGGTGAGGCTTAGCCAATTTCTGAGATGTTCTGCCAAGTAGATTTCCTTGCCAAGAGTGATGACACACACCTTTAGTATCAGCACCCTGGTGGCAGGTAGATTTCTGTCAGGTTGAGGCCAGCCTGGTTTACATAAGATAGGGCCAAAACAGCCAGGGTTACCTGGTGAGACTGTCTCAAACAAAAATTAATAAGAAAAACAAAACAACAAAAATATCTTTTCTATCATCTTACTACAACTTCTTTTTAACAGTAAACAGCTTTATAAATCATATTTTTCCTGACCCCCAACTTGGCATTCATGTCTTTTCTCAGAAAGCAGAAGGTCTTTCCAGTCAGCCTGTTCAAAATTTTTCCCCTGTTCTCACTCTTTTGCTAGTACAATATCCTGAGAGAAGAAACTTCAAAGATACAATGCTTACTTTGGTTTATCCTTTCAGAAAATTTAGTCCATTATGGATGGGAGGACAAGACAGAGCAAAGCAGGTTATATCATGACGTCTGGGAAGGAGAAGGAACATAAGGAGAAGAAAGAGGAGCAGGTAGAGGAGGACCATGAGGAAGAGCAAGAAGATGACCAGGAGGAGGAGGACCAGGAGGAAAAGAACCAGGAGAAAGAGCAAGAAGATCACCAGGAGGCAGAGGACCAGAGGAGAAGGATCAGCAGGAGAGGGAGCAGAAGGATGAGGACCAGGGAAATGACCAGGAGGGAGGAAACCAGGAGGGGAAGAAAGAGGAGGAAGAGAGAGTGTTAGAAGCCTGTATTGTAAGCTCTCTCTTTATTCAGCGAGTCTCCAAGGCCTGTAGAATGAAATTGGCTCTATTCTCTGTGACTCTTACAACTTGAATTAATTCTCTCTCTAAATGGCTTCACAGGCACAGCTAAAGGTATACCTTCATTAATCTCCTTGGTGCATCTCCATTCATTCAAATGCCAACCAAAACTAACCAACCCCAATACATTATCTATTGTTTTTACTGTCTTTTTCTTCTCTATGTCTAACAACATCACCACTTTCTTTATTACTCTGATCAGAAATGCATGGAAATCACAACCTGTGTCAAGTTATTTTCAGAATGATACCATGTCTTACAACGTTTCCCTTACTCTTTCTGTCTAGTGCACCCATCACAAAGGTAGTAGACAATAAGGCTGCCAGAATTTTTCTTTCCAAATTCAAAAACATAATTTCACAACAATAACTTTTTATTTTAGCTTAATCTTGTATGATACAGTCACACTTCCTGTTTTCAGGTTCAACTTTTTTGACATTGTTTTAGATTAATGGTTCTCAACCCATGGGTCACAATCCTTTTGGCAAACCTCTGTTTCTGAGAGTATTTACATTATTATTCATAACAATAGAAAAATTACAGTTATAAAATTAGAATGAAAATAATTTTATGATTTTGGGTGTCTCCACAACATGAGGAATTGTATTAAAGATTTGAATCATTAGGAAGGTTGAAAACCACTGCTCAAGATTAAGTCTACTCCTGGAAAGGCCAAAAGTTTGGTTCTTCCTTGCTGTTGCTTCTTTATGGTTGTTTAAAGCTAACATGGGAGGCATCATATACAGGTTAGAGCAGGGCCACTGAAGGCATATGCTAGCTGTATTTCTGTTTCATCACCTGTAGAATTCAAATGAAAGCACCCGTGAGGCAGTCATGGGAGCTAAGCAGACTTTTGAGGCAAATGGGACAGTAACCAGCATAGACAAGTACGGTGTAAAAGACTATTGCATGAGGGCTTCCTCAACTGTCTGTCATATTGCTGCACTAGCAGAGTCTCACCTTGCCATTTCTTCTCAACGGATACCAAGTCCATGCTGAGATACTTGTCTCTTCTCTTCTGTTCTCCTTTTTAGTTCTTAAACTGCTATAAATGTATTCATTCTGTGCCTTTCGAAACAAAATATATTATCTAAAAGTACAGTTTGTCTTTTTGCTCTTTATGGTCAACTTCTAGTACAAAGTCGGAGAAATGGATGATTAATTGATGGTGTTGTGTCTCTTTGATAATATTGATGTTTCTATAACAATATTGATAACTGACAGTTCTGACTCAATTTCTTTTGTTTTGATGTGCACTGTGGTTTTAAGAAATGAAGCAAAGCATTTTAAGAATTAAGTTTTACCTCAAAGTAATTTATTATGTAAATGACTTTTCAAGCTATTTACAGCAAGCCGACAGCTAACATCAAATTAAGCGGAGAGAAACTCAAAGCCATCCCACTAAAAT
>NC_022010.1:84647806-84660121 GCF_000317375.1 Microtus ochrogaster
TTTACTTCAAAGTAATTTATTATGTAAATGACCTTTAAAGGGACAGAATCATAGTCTATTTTATATGGAATTTTACCATTTTTACTGTTCATTTTCATAAAGAAACAAAGTGTCAAAGGTTCTATAACTAATTCGGTAAATAACACCCAGTAAGCAATAGCCTCCGAGATCACATGCAGTGATTGCAGGTGGGAACAATGAGACTATAATAAGAAACTTCATCATAAACTCTTCTCTGAAAGATGGTGGGTGCTCTCGTGTTCCACAATATACACTTTTTTGACTAGTTAGGCATACCTAGAGTCATGTAACTGCATATGATTAATAGAATTAGGACATAAAAATAGTACGCTAAACATATATATGATAAAAACAGAATTGTTTTACTTAGTCAGTACCTACTCTAGAAAGAACTTCATTTTAATTGAAATTATAGATGTAAACCATAAAGGATTTGAATAAAAAATAAAATAGGTCAGGGATATAAACATTAGAATCCAAATTGTAAAAGTAAAAATCATAAACCCCAAATTTAGAAACACCCCAAAACCTTCCAGAAAGCATAAAGCAGTTAGGAAATTCTTTCTGAGCCTAAAACTACTTCTGAAAAATAAAAAAGCAGTACACTACAAATTCTGGATGTCAATTTCTACTCAAGTCTGATAAAAAGTTAGACCTTTTTAACAAACCTACAATTGAATTTACACATTCTTATGATATAAATAACATAATCATTGAGCTTATAAGCAGAATAGTAAATAAAAAGTTAAACTGTTAAAATTCATGATAATGGTAGCATATTTTATTATGTTAGCTGAGTAATAGACACAGGACCAAAGAACAAATATATTCTAGATTCTGCTCTTTCCATAATAGAAAAACAAAACACCTGGATATGTAAAGTGGGATGCACCAAAGAACAAGCTATTATTTTTATACTAAATAGCTTCAAAGCAAATAATTTCCAAAGCCTCTTTAGTCACCAAGTTGCTCTTCCACAGAGGAATGTGATGAGTTAAGTGTAAATGCATAAGCAACATGTGGACTGAATTTTCTTTAAAAATACACAAGGGTTTTAAAATTAAGGAGAAGAAGTGTTTGGCACAATGCATTTTTGGTGAAGCCAAACCAAAAACATTTGAGTTTCAGATTGTAGTGTGACCTTCAACATTTCTGGTTTCTGGGCAATAAATCTTCCTGAAAGTTAACGCTATCTTTAGGAGAATGAACGCCCTAAACCCGCATCAGGTGTGGATGTGGATGAGAAATGTCATAAGTGTCTGTACTGGGTTTCTTTCTCTCTTTTCTAAAGTAACCGCCCATCCTCAGCTTTCAAACAAATGCCCGCCACATGTGTCATGCTCTATGTCTATTTCATTATTTCTTCATGATGTTTCTATTTCACGTAGTAGAAGAGACAACATCTGAAATGTGTGTAAGAAAAATGCCCACCCTCCCCTAGTGGGTGATTTAATTTAACCACAACTGTGCTCTCAGACTGATTCAAATGAGTTCTGAACTTGAATTATTTTTTTTAAAATACTTTTTGGCCTTGTCTAATTCTGACATCTCCTTATGTATTAGTCAGAATGATACTTTCTGAGAATGATATTTTGTTTGTTTACATGCACAAGTATTGTTATGACACTTGAAAGCTCTCTCTCTCTCTCTCTCTCTCTCTCTCTCTCTCTCTCTCTCTCTCTTAAACTATCTGGTTAGCAAGTAAAGATGATGGAGCCTGTGCTATGAAGGCAGTTTATGTGCTAATAAGCCTTCAAGTGAAAACACAAAGGACTAAAGAGCAATGCTTTGAGTTTTGCCCTTGCTTCTGACTCACCTAGGACCTTTACTCAAGGCTGTCTGTCCGATGCCATTGTCTTTTTTTTTTTTCTTCATGGAAAGAGTGTGGTGTGGACCAGCTGCTGATCCTCAAGTCCTTCCCTTCACTTCGCATCACTTCTGCCTCTCTTGTCACATTTATGTTAAGCACTGAAAGCTGAACTTCATTATATTCCAGTCACAAAGCTGCAGGTTTACGAAAGAGAAAACATCACTTTCTCTTCCCCTTAGATATGCCTTCATATCTGGGTTTAATATTTCTAACAGAAAACTGTGTCTGGAGGAGCTTAATGATAGCACACTGCCTCATATGCAGGAGGCTCTGGCTTCTAAGCCCCATGGAATGTTATTGCTTTTTCAAGCTTATAACCTTTAAGAAGACCCTACTGATCAAAAGCTTAATTGCTGGATTTCCAATTTCCAAAAGCAACATTTCCTCAATAAATATGTAATGACAGAAAAATTAATTCCTTATATGAATGCTACTTACAGCACAGTGACACCTTTCTCCACATTGCAGCTACTACTTCTTTTTTTTCTTTTTCTGTTTTTTTCTTCTTTTTTAATTTATTTATTTAATTAAGGATTTTTGCCTCCTCCCCGCCACCGCCTCCCATTTCCCTCCCCCTCCCCCGATCAAGTCCCCCTCCCTCATCAGCTTGAAGAGCAATCAGGGTTCCCTGACCTGTGGGAAGTCCAAGGACCGCCCACCTCCATCCAGGTTTAGTAAGTTGAGCATCCAAACTGCCTAGGCTCCCCCAAAGCCAGTATGTGCAGCAGGATCAAAAACCCCTTGCCAGTGTTCTTGAGTTCTCAGTAGTCCTCATTGTCCGCTATGTAAGTCCGGTTTTATCCCATGCTTTTTCAGACCCAGGCTAGCTGGTCTTGGTGAATTCCGAAAGAACATCCCCATTGTCTCAGTGTGTGGGTGTATCCCTCGCGGTCCTGAGTTCCTTGCTCGTGCTCCCCCTCCTTCTGCTCCTGATTTGGACCTTGAGATTTCTGTCCGGTGCTCCAATGTCAGCTACTAGTTCTTGAAGCATTCAAAATCCATGAAAGGAAGGATGGCCCTTTAAATTTATCTACACCCTTATCCTTGAAAATTGTGAATATGTTTCATATGATGTTTGCAGATGTCATTAAAGTTGTATATAATAAAAGAGAATATCCATTATCTATATGGGACTAATCTATCTAAAGGCTTAAAGGAAAATTAAGCTTTAATCTCAGTGGTCACAAACATTACGGGGGGGGGCAGAAGTGCTAGAAGATGAATCAATATACACTGCAAAAGTGAAAAATCAGAGTAATTCCAAGCAGGTTCGACATGGCATCACTGCTCTGTGATAGAATATCTTACATACAAAGACTTCGGAGGCCACTAGGAGTTAAGAACAACTCTAAACAGGCGAATAAGCTAACAGGTACCTCAATATCACAACAAAAATCAAAATTCAAAGTGAGTTTTGAGATGTAGACTTCTCAGATGCTTGGATATCTTTTTTTTAAAAGTGATGCATGATTTATTTATTTATTTATTTATTTATTTAAGATTTCTGTCTCTTCCCCGCCACCGCCTCCCATTTCCCTCCCCCTCCCCCAATCAAGTCCCCCTCCCTCATCAGCCCAAAGAGCAATCAGGGTTCCCTGCCCTGTGGGAAGTCCAAGGACCACCCACCTCCATCCAGGTCTAGTAAGGTGAGCATCTTTATTTTAGCCATTTTCAAAGACTTTGAAACCTAGAGCAGAGAAACCATCAGTTGTGAGGTAAATCAGTTTGCTGCATTATGTTGCAGTAGCAACAGGACATGAATGACCCAATCTCTTTCTCTTGTATATTGTCCCTCCTCCTTGGATTAGCATGCAATTGACCAAGGGCATCACACCATCCAAGTCACATGCGTGCTTTAAAAAACTTTCCAGTTTCAAGAGGTTGTTCTCAGCAAAGTCACCTATTTAAGTTTTGAAAAAGAAAACACTCATGGAGATCTCTTTGATTTGCCTGGAAATAACAGCACCACTTTTGAATCACTTGTTAACAAACATTAGACAATTTTGTTATTTAAGAACAGTTTTATGGAAACAGTTTTAACCCTGTGCCTGCAGAACCTGAATGCATGCCACCTGGAAGGAAGTCTTCTTACAATGTAGATTCTGATTCAGTAGACGGGGATGGAGTTAAAAAAAAAAAAAAAAACAAAAACAAAAACTTCTTCATCCCTGCTGAGGTTTGCTTCTTTGTCTTTCTGACCATGAATGAATTACTTCAGCTTCCTCCCTTAAATTGTCTCATTTATAAAATGGATAAGTATAAACTAGAATGTGGATATTTTCTTTGCCATATTCCCACATCCCCTTGGCTCAAATTCAACCACGTTCTTCAAAAGAGTACATTGAATTCTACATTTTACATGAAATGCCAAGCATACTTTTCTTCTCCTTAGTTGCTGAAACTCTGGGAAAACCATCAAAGCAACAAATACAGGGGGTTAAATTTAAGTACAGAGCCAGTAATAGAGGTCAGAAACCACTGTTCTTCATTGAGAAGGGTATTCAACACAGACCTTCTTTGGCTAATAAGGTAGCTAAAATAAATAAATAAATAAATCTTTAAAAAAACTATACTGAGAAAATGGTAATATGAATTGGCTGGCTTCTCTATCTCTGTTTGTGGATCTTAGTATACGTAACTATAATTATCTTTTCCAATACAAGTGCAGCAAGATTGTTTTATTTATAGGTGTGGCCTTGCTGGAGGAAATATTGCACTGGGAGTAGGCTTTGAGGTCTCAAAAGTCTTTGGTCATTTTGAGCTCATTCTCCCTGCTTTCTGTTTGTGGTTCTGAAGGTGAGCCCTCAACTGCAATGCCCACTCTTATGTCTGGTGCTTGCTGCCACATTCCCAGCAGTGATAGTGATAAATTCTCATCCCTCTTATCGATAAGCCTCAAATAAACCCTTCCTTCTATTCTTGGCCATGGAGTTTTATCACAACAGTAACTAATGCCCCTACTTTGAACAATTGTTAAAGCTTAACATGGGATAAAAACTTTTCTGAGGGGTAGAAAGGGATAGTTCAAAATTCAGTTGCTCTATGGGAAAGCCTCTAGATCAGACTAAAGTGTGAAGAACCTCTGTGTCTGCCTTTACCATCCCACCTCAATGCTGATTCTTGACTTTTTAGCACACTTCTTCATATGGGTATCACACAAAACTTGCACAGTCTGTGCATGGCAATTTAGGAATGTGATATATTTACTGTTAAGGTAACTCATTATTTTAGTCTAATATTATGAACTCAAAATATAAAAGCTAAAATCTCAAAATGTATTATAGATAAATAATATCCAGAATGTAATATAGCTGCGTATTATTAGTATACCCCAAATTTATACAAAGAAAATAATCCATCTTATTTAAGATTTGGCCTGGCCCTAGTGGTGTGTTGTTTTCTTTTACCATGCTGAGAATAGAATCCAGTGTTTCGAACATGCTTTGCAAGTAATCAACCACTGAGTCATTCTCTTAGTTACTCCAACCAGCTTGTAGTTTTGAGGCAAGCAGACCTGCTTTTTGTCCTGCCTGGCTCCCGCATGGTTAGCTTTACATCCAAAATAACAACACACAAACTGTATTCATTTAAACACTGCCTGGCCCATTAGTTTCAGCCTCTTATTGGCCAATTCTCACATTTTGATTAAACCATTTCTATTAATGTGTGTAGCACCACAAGGTGATGGCTTACCGGGAAGATTCTAGCCTACATCCGTTTCAGAGAGGAGAGCCATGGAGGTGTCTGCCTCACTGCCTTCTCTCTCCCACAATTCTGTTCTGTCTTCCCCACCTACCTATGTTCTGACCTATCAGGCCAAGCAGTTGTCTTTATTAATTAACCAATGAAAGCAACAGATAGATAGAAGACCCACCTACATCACCAGCTGCCTTTGATAAACTGTCTTACCCTCAGGTGTTGGACAATTATAATCGCTGATTTGCAAGACAGGGGTACAAGTATGATGAGTTCCAGGCAGGACTGCGAACAATAGCGTGATCATATTTCAAAACTAAATAAATGAATAAATATTCAAACGATAAATAAGAAAGAAAGTCAATCACCAAACAATCAACCATGATGAATGCTGCCTAAAGTAAGACTCTCAGCCTCTAAGCACATATCAGTGAAAAGCAGATGTAAGATGAAGCCTGGGTTTAAAACCATTTGAGGACATGTTGAGTAGTGAGTAGATCGACTGTATTCACTTACACTCATTCATCCATCTGAGGTTTCCCACTGGTCATTTTCTGATGTTACAGCACCATCACAGTGAAATATTTGCTTGTGTAGTTACCAGTAAACAAAATGGTAGGTATTCTACCACAATCTCCAGAAATCCAAACTAAATCTTTCACATAATAAATTATGCAAAAAGAAAGGTTTAGAAAATTCCTATAACCAAAACATGTACAAATAAGGTTTTTATATGGTGGGGTGATATACATGGTTACACTGCAGAATTTCTGAAACTCAACTGTTTGAGGAGAAATAACATTTTTTTCCTCTTGATTTTCAGTTTATATGAGCACTAAAAAAGTTAGTTGCAATTTTTCATAATGCTTTCTCTTATTCTTTCACACAACAATCAATGAACTTTCATTCCACTCAGTTTTTCGGTTGAGCAATTACTTACTTAGGTAGCATTCAGTATACCTTTTCTAGTGAGAAATGTCTTCCATCCTCATTTAGGATTGATCAGTTATCAGACACTATTCTAGGTTTGAATTATCTGAGATGGCATTGAGGACACCATTTTCATAATAGCTTTTTCATGTAAATAAAATGACATGACAGCAAGGAATTCAATTTGTTCCACCACCATGTGTCTTTTATCCCTATCCTGGAAATGGCTCTATTCACAAACACAATGTGTCCTGGGGGGTCCTTTTATTTCAGTGGTACTAAAGCTGAGTAAAACTCTGCAGGGAATATCTCTTCATTGATATATCCTACGATCGTCCCCAGAGCATCTACCTAGATTCTATTGGATTTAACATGTATAAATCTAATACCTTCAATAAAACTTTTATTTGAGAAAAAAAGGCAGAGCTTCAACTTTGTGAACTCTAAAATTCCACATGCAAGGTGACTCTTATCTAATTGATTCCATTTAAAACAGAACCACTTATCTCAGAGAAATGAAACTGAATGAAATTGTAAGTAGGTGAGGGTATGAATAGACATGCTATGGTTAATTGATATGAAACATAATCATTTTATCAGACAAGGAATGCACAGAGAATAAATATGAATAGTTAGAGACTTTTATAACATTTCTGAAGAAATAATGGGCGTTTTAAATGTTTCATCTATATATTATATTGAAAGTCTCTAAGAAAAAATGGCTAAGAATCACAGACTATCAGAAGAGAAATGACATCAAAGAACATCAGGCCCCATCGTTTGTCCTTCTGTTCTCCTTTTTGCCCAGGAAAAGGTAGAAGACATTGAGCTTGCACGTCAACAACTGAAGCACAGCAACTTTATCTCTGATCCTAGTTATATAAGAGTATGGCCATTATATACTCCCTTTCTCACTTTTTAATAATTGCAACGAAGATGCTAACGGGAGTATACAATGGCCATACTATTATATAACTAGATGGGTACATACATAGTGATCTTAAAAGAATTTATTATATACTGGAAATGAAATGTTTTATTACTTGGCAGCTGTTTTTTCAGAACCTAATCTACGCAATCACTGCTGCACACTGGAATGTAAAAACAACTGTCATGTTTTCCAGTTTCAAGATATAAAAAAGCCTGAGAAGAATGTGTAACTTCTTCAGACTCCACTGAAATATGAATAGACCTATGTTCTCAGAGCAATCAGTGAACAAAATAATACAACAACAGGCTAGGAACTTCTAACACAAAGAGTGCAGTAGAGGAAATTAAAGGAGCTTTATTTCTTCAGCAAATTCAAGTGAAAGAACATAGTTAACAAAGAGGTGGAGGCCATTGTTATATATGATAATGGATTTAAGGCAAACCCCAAAGTTATTAGGAACATAATTATTAAACAATGGTCTAAAAAAAATAAAACAGCCAGAATGTGATCAAGGGAAGATCTTTTTTTTTTTTTATTTTGGTTTTTGGGTTTTGTTTGTTTGTTTGTTTGTTTGTTTTTAGATTTTTAACACTGGGACAAAATGCAGAATGAAAGCAACTTAAAAATGAATTATTTGACTAATAGTTCCAATAGTTTTAGCCCATGGTCACTGAGCCCCATCACTGTGAGCTGAGACAGAATATCATGAACAGGCAGGTGAAATAGAGCTCTTCACCTCATGGAGTTGAGAGAGAATGGTTACATGAAGGGACTTTCTCATTCTTCATTTTCAGGCTACTTAGTTAATTTTGTCCAGAACAGAAACCCAGGGATAGACATATGTCAGCCACAGACATATGGGAATACACAGATTAACAGAAATGAGTTAATTGAAATATAAAAATTAGCCAAAATATGCTTAAGCTATTGGCCAAGCAGTATTGCAGATAATATAGTTTCTGTGTGGTTATTTAGAGTTTGAGTAGCCAGGAACAAATGAGCAGCCTCCCCCAACAAATTGTCGCTCCAACAACAATGCCCCTAATTAAAATGAAGCTGTAAATATCAGAGAAAACTAATCAGTACTACTCACAATGGTTTTAAGGGATATTTATTTATTTAGAGAGTCCCAATACCCAACTCTGGTCCCAAACTCAGACTCTTGCTTTTACTACAAAGTGCTGCCATTATAAATGCATACTGGTATAATAGGCCCAGATAAACACTTTAAAGAAAAATCCTCAACTTAGCCCTGGAAATACCCACTCCAGGAGTGATTCTCTTTAAATATTTTGTATGCATCAGAAATGTTAACTGTGAGGAGCAGAGTATGTAGAAGGGTGGCTCTTTGTTTGCTTATTTTTGTGGTTGTTTTTATCTCAACTATTTCTTTTTTTTTTAACTTGCCTAAATTGAAACTTTTCGCAGCTTGTGATTGAAATTGAGGTTCACTTTTCTCTGCAAAGTAGGTTTGAATAGATCAGGTATGGTCTTTGTAGGTGCAGCATTTCCAAACAGGATTTTGCTACTAAACCCAAATGAGTTAAAGGCATCAATGTGAAGAAAAGTGGCAGTGGTTATTTCTCAAATATTCATAACTTTTCGAAGCTGTTAGTCAGATGAATAGGTAAGCAGAAGGCTTTGGAACAAGATAGCTTCTGCAAGAGTCATAAGGGAAAACTGAGAATGGTCATGTTGCTGTCGTCAGGCAGATCTCGCCTGATGGCATGGATGACTGAACTGAGAATAGGCAGAATGATAAACACTGCTCTTGTTTCAGACAGAAGTCTAAATTTAGTCTTTTCTCATTTCTCTGGTTCAGACAGAGTTAGTAGTAGATAAATAATATCATTAGTGTTCCCACATTAGAGATTGTAAAACTTAGGTCCATAGCAATTAAATACTATCCCAGAATCACTACATTAGCAAGTAAATACTAGGATTAAGTTGAGTCTTTTAGAAAATAATGGTGCAGCTTTAACCCTTAGCTAAGAATATAACTACAAGAGTGTACAAAGGCATTAAGGAGTTAAGCAAGTTAAAGTGAAGCCCTGTAGGTAGGTCCTAATATAACATGACAGCCTTTTTTCTCCCTGGGTGTATGTGTACAATACCAAACTCAAATGTGAAAACGATGTTGAAAATATTACTTATGCTCTTCAAAATTAGAGGCCATTGAACCTCTAAGTATTGCATAACATTTAAGAAGGCATTCAAACTTTGACCTGGAAGGAAAGAGTAAACAAAGCCATCAAACACACATACAAACAGACACACACAAACGTATACAAACACACACACACAAACACACACACTCACAACATACAACACATAATCACACATACACTTCTTACAATTAAACACACACCACACAATCACACACAAACCCTCCATACATTCTACACACACACCACAAAACCATACACACAAACCGTCCACACAACTACACACACACCACAAAACCATACACACACACTCCATACCACAAACACGCCCACAACACAGACACATACTGCTGCAATGCACCTCTGTTTAACCTGAAGCACTTATTTTTACATAAAGAGTTAAAAAGCAATAGCTGAATATTTGATACTATAGGATGCAAAATATCTTTAATATTTTTCAGAGATGATCTAGATTCCGATTATATAATCCATAATACTGTGAATGCCACTCCTTGTAAATTTATAGCACAAATGGAAGGAGTGTGTTTAGGAACATTTCAGAAATTATGGAAACTATGTTCTAATTCCATTTAATAATTTTTAATGAAACTCAAGTCAGCAACGCAAACAGAAAAAAAATTAATTAAAACGTATTAATACAACACAGCAAAAATTTTATTAGACTACTTACAAGTTGAGAAATGATATAGGAAAATATTGATAGTCTTTGTTTTCCTTTAATTATAAACATACAGTAAAATTATTGCAATTCATACCATTCAAGCATCTCAAATCTGAGCTGTGGTGTTTCAGACAGTGCTGGTGTCGCATGCAGCAAGGGCATGAGCAGAACAGAATGCACAAAGTGTGTGTTCAGAATCCAGACTGCTGTGACATCACTCTGCAAAGTGGGCAAGCACTGAGACCCACCTTGTTTGCATTACGCATTTGCTTTTGAATTAATTTTAATTAACGTTGGTTCTTGCACATCCCAAAATGTCTTACTGTTGCCAAATGTTCCACAACCCCCCGCACAGCTCTGAGTCCCCATATGTGGGTGGCACCCTCAGTTTCAGAAGCTACATGCCAAAGAAGTATCCTCAGAATTTTTACTGTATTCTGTGAAATACATGCTGGGATTTCAAAGAGTGCTAATACTTCCAATGGCCTCTACTGAATGGAACTTTATAAAAGTGATAGGGTCATTCATAGCTATAGATGTTAGAACTGTGTTATCAAGCCCAGTGATGTTTTCCTTCAATCTCTTAGCAATGTGCTGTAGGAACAAGTTTGTGAACAATGTAATATTTTTCTTCTTCATCCCTAAATAGTTATTCATTTAACTGCTCTAAGAAAACCCTTTTGATTGAAACTGGACACTCTTCTCTCCTCTGAATTCTACTCTCCCCACTGCTAGCTGTTGGGATCCTGGCGTTAACTGGAGGCACCCTCTTAAGACAAGAGCTGCTTCCTAAAGGACTCTAGGAATTTAATACCTAGCTCCGATGGATACATGGACAGCAAAACTGCACCTAAGGCTCAGGAAATACTGCTGAAGAGGAGACAAGCTGTAAGGACTAAAGGATTAAGATGTCTACTGTGACATTGTGTCTGGCCCTGGAAATGACAAATAAGTTAAACCCATGACATTGGCCACAGTTTGATTACCTGAATAAGAATACCAACAATAAAGCTGTCAACATTGAAGGGGCAAATATCAAAGGGCCCACCCAGAGATAAAGGTAACTAATGACTCTTGAGAGACAGGGGAGGATGAGCAGACAGACAGAAGAGAGACCAAGAGAATTAGTCTTCCTTAATGATGGGCACCCTAACACCTGCTTATCCACTACCATATGACCAGCTTTGAAATCATGAGCGTGTGTGTGTGTGTATGTGTTTGTGTGTGCAAACACGTGCACAACACTAAATCAACTCAGCAAGTTCTGCTATATATGCATATAAATTTTAAAAAAAAGAGGCCATGAATTTGAGAGAGAAGCATGGGAGTTTTGGAAGAAGGAAAGGAAAGGGAATAAATGAAATTACATTTTAATTTATAAATAAATGAAGTAAAAGAGAAACTTAACTCCAAATGGACGCATATACAAACTCAAAAGCTCTTACACGTAGAAGCTAGGCTATTCGAAGACATAATTAGAGATAAAAACGCACCAAAAAAATCAAAATTTATGCTTCCATGTGAAACACTATTAATAAAAACTCAGGGTCAAAAAACGGAATTCAACCTGAAGACTTGAAAAGCAAAGCAGACAGTCACTGGCTCTTACCTTAACCTCAGTCCAAAATGGCAACCCTGCCTCCAGAAATCTCACAATGAGACTGTCCCTGAGAGTGTCTTCACCTGTCTTATATTCATCTCTAGGGCTGGCATTAAAGGTGTGCACCACTGGGATTAGAGGCATGAACCACCCAATTTCTATGGCAACTAGTGTAGCATCGAGGAATTAAGGTGTGTGTCATTAAGGCTACTGATATTAAAGGTGTATGTTACCATAATCTGGTCTGTAAGGCTGATGAGTGGGACTGTTTTACTCTGAGATCTTCAGGCAGTCTCTAGTTATACAGCTGAAATGCTACGATATGCTTGAGTGCAAGATGAACTAACCTATACTATCTACATAAAATTGGACATTTTTCTTTTTACTTTTTTAATTTTTAATTTTTTTATTGGAAAAAAA
>NC_022010.1:84668162-84672904 GCF_000317375.1 Microtus ochrogaster
ACTTAAGGTCATGTTCAATTTCCTTAGCAAATCAAAACAACTTTGAGATACTATCTTACACCTGTCAGAATGGCTAAAATCAAAAACACCAATGATAGCCTTTGCTGGAGAGAATGTGGAGTAATGGGAACACTCATCCATTGCTAGTGAGAGTGCAAACTTGTGCAACTACTTTGGAAATCAGTGTGACGGTTT
Source organism: Microtus ochrogaster (assembly GCF_000317375.1). Taxonomy (NCBI): domain Eukaryota; kingdom Metazoa; phylum Chordata; class Mammalia; order Rodentia; family Cricetidae; genus Microtus; species Microtus ochrogaster. The sequence continues at coordinate 84,668,358 of NC_022010.1, forward strand.
CTCAGGAAACTGGGAGTCAACCTACCACAGGATCCAGCAATTCCACTCTTGGGAATATACCCATGAGATGCCCAATCATACTACAAAAGCATATGTTCAACTATGTTCATAGCAGCAGTATTTGTAATAGCCAGAACCTGAAAACAACCTAGGTGCCCCTCAATGAAAGACTGGATAAAGAAAGTGTGGCACATATACACATTAGAGTTCTACTCAATGGTAAAAAATTGGGCTTTTAAAATGATTCCTCCCTTAAAATCTTTGTTATTTAAAGTAATTAATATCTGTATATGAATTACAATTTATAGTACAAATTAGAGATGATAAAACAACTCTATAAGAAAAATATCAGATTCATCATAAATGAAAAGTCAAGTTCATATAAAACCTAAGCCATTTAGTCCTACAAAAGAAACCAAAAGAAAAACTGCATTTTCAACTAATCTGTGCTTCCTTCTAATGTATAGCTATACAATATATAAATCATTACACAAATGCATAAGAGAAGAGAAATTAAACAGCAAACAAAAAAGCAAGACTTATGGGACAATAAGACTGTGATATTTTGTTATTATTTTACTTAGTGGTATTTTTTATTTTTGTCTTCAAAACCATGTAATTTCTCCCTTATGTCATTGATTCCAGAATGTTTATTTGTTTCTTGATTTTGTTCATTCAAAATTTATTAGTTGTTTATTTTAATATAACCATCTTGGTTTCTCCACTATAAGTACCTATTATACAGAGAATTTCATTTTCTTTAGTTTCATAATTCTGGTATGAATTGTCTCTTTTCTTTTACTGTGATCCATAGTTTATATTACAAGAGTGAGATTTTATGAATTTCTTTAATGAAGAATTTATAGCTTGTCAACTAAGTGTTTGCATTTTTCAGAATGTTTTTTCATCTCATTTTGTTTCATGACTTGATTCAATATAAATATTCACTTCTAAAATCATTCATTTTATCAGTTTAAAACCATTTGTTGTCATTTAGCATCCTATGATGCTTAGGAAAAGCAGTATGGCAACATTGAACTTGGTCCTTCATAACATAGGGTACTTCTCAACTTTAGCTTTCTTTGGAATCCTTCTGCCATCAGATTTGAAGATCTTTTCATACTCACTACCTGACAGAATCAAAGAACAGTTTAGGCTAGTCCATGGTTGAGGAAAATGACTGAGAAATGATAAAAGGATGCAGAATTCTGAATATGCAGGACAGATAAGTCCTGAAGACTACAGAAAGATATCTAGTTAATGACAATGTATTGTATACATGATATAACTAAGACCCTGGATTTTACCTTCCTAGACCAGGATGGAGGGGGGAGGACTTTGGACTTTCCACAGGGCAGGGAACCCTGACTGCTCTTCAGACTCGAGAGGGAGGGGGAGAGGAGGGGGGAGGATGGGAGGAGTGGGAGGCTGGGAGGAGGCGGAAATTTTTTTTCTCAATAAAAAAAAATAAACAATAAAAAAATAATATGCATTTAAAACAATTCATATGTTAAATAACTCACTTTAGCCACTTTGCAGTTAGCAAACAATTTCCATGCCATATCCAAAAATATTATGACATATTCCAAAAATATATGTATACAATTTTTGTTAGTTATAACTCATTGTAAAAAGTTCTCAGCCCTTGTTGGGAAGTGGTTGCATATGTCTTTTATCTTAAAACTTGGAAGGCAAAAGCAGGCAGATCTCTGTGAGTTTAAGACCAGCCTTGTCTACAGAACTGTTTCCAGGACATCCAGGGCAACACACATAAAAAAAAAAAAGTCTCCAAAACCAAGTAAAAACCAAATCTGTGCAATAAAGAAAATTCTAGAGGCAACATCATACCAGACTTTAAATTCTACAATAGTGTTGTGGCAGTAAAAACAGGTAGGTATTGGCATAAAAACTGACACGTGGATCAAAGGGATAAAACTGAAGACCCTGACATTAATCCATACACCTATGAATACCTGACTTTTGGCAAGAATAATGATACAATGGAAAAAAAACCAAAATCTCTCCAGCAAATGGTGCTGACATAACAGGATGTCAACATGTAGAAGATAGCAAATAGGTCCATATCTTTTGCCATGCACAAAACTCAACTTTAAGTGGATAAAGACCTCAATATAAATTCGCTTACCTTGAACCTGACAGAAGAGAAAGTGGGAAATAGTCTTGAATGCATAGGCATAGGAAACCATTTCCTAAATATAACACCAGTAGCACAGACACTGAGAACAACAATCAATAAATGGGACCTCCTGATGTTGAAAGGGTTCTGTGTGACAAAGGACACACAGCAAATAAGACAAAACAACAGCCTACAGAATAAGAAAAGATCTTCTTCAATCCCACATCTGACAGAGGACTGACCTCCAAAATATATAAATACCTCAAGAAACATCAAAATACAAAATAATCCTATGTTAAAATATGGGGTAAAGAACTAAACAGAGAATTCTCAACAGAGCAGTTTCAAATAGCTGAAAGACATTTAAGGAATCGCTCAACATCCTTAATCATCAGGGAAATGCAAATGCAAGTGATTCTGAAATTCCACCTTACCCCTGTCAGAATGGCTAAGATAAAAAATAATGAGATCATATTATGTTGGAGAGGATATGGAGAAAGGGGAACACTAGTGTGGAGTGCAAACTTGTACAGCCACTTTGGAAATCAGTACGACAGTTTCTCAGGCAATTGCTAATCAATCTATGTCAATACCCAGTGATATCACTCTTGGGCATATACCCAAAGGATGTTCAATCATATCACAAGGACACTTGATCAACAATGTTTATAGAAGCATTATTCATAATAGGTAGAACCTGTAAACAACCTAGATGTCTCTCAGTCAATGAACAGATAAAAAACAATGTGGCACATTTACACAATGGAGTATTACTTAACTGCAAAATATAATAACATTATTCAATTTGCAGACAAGTGCATTGAACTAGGAAAAATCATGTTGAGTGAGGTAACCCATATCCCAGAAAGATAAACATGGTATGCTTCCTCATGACTGGATACTAGACGTAAAGAAAAAAAAAAAAAAGAACAGACTACAGTCCACAGTTCCACAACCTAAGAGGGACACATGGATCACCTTGGGAAGGAAAATAAGATAAGATCTCCCGGGTAAACTGTGGGTGGGTGGGGGGTCAGTAAAGGGGAGGGGATGGGGCATGAGAGCATGAGGGAACATGGGAAGAGATCTCTTGATAGAGAGAGCCATTATGGGGTTAGGGAGAAAGCTAGTACTAAAGAAATTCCTAGGAATCCACAAGGATGATCCCACCTAAGACTCCTAGCAGTTGTGTAGAGGGTTCCAGAACTGGCCTTCCCCTATAATCAAATTGGTGAATTCTCCAGCTATCATCATAGAGTCAGTAACTGACAGAACCAGATGCAGAGATCCACAACCAGGCCAAGCTCCAGGAATCCAGGGGAAGAGATGGAGGAGGAAAGAAGGTCAAGATCATGATGAAGAAATCTACAGAGACAGTTGAACCAAGCTTATGGAAGCTTATGAACTCTAGACTGACAACTGGAGCCTCTATGGGACCGAACTAGGCCCTCTGCATGTGGGAGACAGTTGTGTAGCTTGGTTTATCTGAGGGCCCCCTGACAGTGGGACCAGGATCTATTCTGGTGCATGAGCTAGCTTAGCAGAGTTCATTCCCTATTGTGGGATACCTTGTTCAGCCTTAATGCAGCGGGGAGGGGCTCGATCCTGCCTCAACTTAATGTGCTGGGCTTTGTTGACTCCCCATGTAAGGCCTTACTCTTTGGAAGGAGTGGATGGGGGGGGGGGTTGGACTGGGGTTAGGTGATGCGCGGGGGCGGGCGGGCAGGAGGAGGGGTGGGAGGTACAGGGGTGGTTGGAATGTAAATAGGAATTAAAACAATAAATAAATAACATAAAAAATAAAATGAAATCTGATGAGAAATAAAAATAAACAACACAAAACCCTGTCTCGAAAACTCTCCCAAAAAAGTTCTCAGACCAACTTTTGTGAAGATGTATATCTGATTATATGTTTCCTGTTATTTATTGAATATTATTTTAATACTTCACGGATTAATTTCGCCTTAAACTCACTGTTTTTTCAATATTTTTATGTTTGCCATTAAGAAATTTCTATTTATTTTGGCCTTGATTATTTCATTTTCTTTGTAGCAATTTTCCATTTTTGCTGTAACAAATTTGAGAACTATAACAACACAAATTTACCCTCACTATTCTAGAGATCAGAAAGTCTAAAGATGGGGTGTCAGCAGAGCTACATTTGCTCTGGGGGTTTGAAGGAATTCCATTTCCTTGTTTTGTCAGCTTCTCAAGACTTTCTGGCTTTCTTGAGTATAGGCCCTTTTCCTGCAGCCTTTCGATTTTAGCTTCTGCTATCACACTTTTGTATCCTGACTGCCATCTTCATTTAAAAAAAAATCTTAGTAATACTCTATCTTCTAGGTCTTAGAACTACTCTTCTTTTTAACAAGTATTTTTTTTATTTTTAAAAATAGCAGACTTCATACAC
>NC_022010.1:84673175-84682946 GCF_000317375.1 Microtus ochrogaster
GTATAATGCTACTTGTATGTATGTTTTCAGGGCTGACAATTTGTAATGAATAACCAATGGGTGTGCTCAACCCTACCCTCATCTTTCCTTATATTCCTCAGCATTTCAGTTGCTTATTATTCTTAATGCAGGTTTGAGGCCTTGGTCTTCCCCCTTATCCACTTTGGCAAGTCTACTGTCATTCTTTTTTATATTTTGTTTAGACAGTGATATTCGTGGAAGATGGAATATTTACAAGTTCTGTGACTTAGACATCTTTGAAATGTATTCTGTTTACTATACCTTCTAATTTCTCTATTCTGTCTTTTTCTGTTTTCATTTTCACAGATGCTAGCTATCTCAGAATAATCATCTATACCCTCTGTATCTACCTCACTGTTTTCTTTCATTATAACACCCTAGTAATTATGTAGACTTTTGCTTTAGATCTATTTTAATGCCTCATGTGAGCAATTGTATATATTACTCTCTTCATACATTATAGTATTTTTTTAATTTTAGGAGAATTTTATCTATGTTGACTATAAATTGAAAAGCAATCATACAATTCATGGTCAAATAGCTTCACTAATTTAAATCATTCAGAGATAAACTAAACATTATTTCTGATAATAGCTTCTCTTTCTGCACTTTAGAAAACATTTTGTCATCCTGGCATGTATATGGCCATTTCACTGAATTTTCTGAAAGGGAGTGAAATAAATGGGTATCCCCACAGGCATCTTATTGAAAATTTCATAAACATACTTTAATTTGCATTTATCTTGAAATTTATAAAAGATTTTCTGCAATTACTTCTTTTGGTCTGCTATAACACAATACTTTAGGAAGGATGGTTTATAAATCACAACTTATTTTTACCCTATTTTATAGGCTTCAAGTCTACAATGAAACACTGGTGAATATGGTATCTGGAGAGTAACTCATTTGTTGTTTATAGATGATACTTTATGGCTTCATCCTCCCAAGAGAGAGGGGCAGATAAGTATAAGTTTTTTTTTGCTTCTTAAGGAAATTAATTTCTTTCACAAGGCCCATCTCTTACTAATCTCACAACATAGTTATCGTTCAAAAGGCTTTCCCTTTTAATACCATCAAGTTGGAAGTGATGACTTAAACATGAATTTGGGGCATAAACAAATGTTAAGCTCATAACATATATATTCAGGATTTTGTAAGGCATGAAGCCATGGGATCTAATATTTTTCCTGCTGGAATGTGGTCCTGCTTTGACCCAATTTCATTACTTCCATTGATAATGGAAATATGTTGCATTATAATGTACACAAGAGCCTTTTGGGAACCAGAGATGGAATTTTATAATTGAGGCAGATACAAGTGGGTGTCAAGTTGACAAGGGGTAGATTTGTGATGGCTTCTCTAAAAAATTGTTGGTTTGAATAGTTTGGGGAAATTCTAGCTGATTAGGGAGGCTGCCCCTTGATGTATCTTTGTGGGTATGTCTAGGGCTGATTAAGTAGTAAAGGAAAACCTACTCTATGTGACAGTACCATCCCATAGATTGGTCGTCAGGATGAAATTAAAAGACTATCCCTACAGGTTATTATCTCCCTCTCTGCTTACTGAATAAAGATAAGAATATTTTCTCTGTCATGATAGGCTGAAACGAACTGTGATAAATCCTATGCCCTTTCACTTTGTTGGGTATTCGGTCATTCTGAAAAATAGTTGATGAACACGTTGTTATCTTCAGGTATCAATAAATTTCTGACCAATCATTAAATCAGTGAGCTGATATGCCATATTAACAATGATGCATGCTTTTAAGTAATCATAAAGTTATGGGCACTGGATGGACTTCTGTTATGTATATAGGCAGTACATAGCATCAACAACACACTCACAAATCACAAATGACCCCATGGATGAAGTTAGCTGCATTTGCCCTCTTTCCCTTAGACTCCAATGTAGCATTACGTTTGTACCCTGTGTTCAAATAGCATATTAGAAGCAATATACATTCTCTTTATAAATACTTAATGTTGTTTCTCTTTGCCTTTCTGCCTGCTTTTTCAATTAATGATCTTTTCTTTTCATCTTTAAATGAGAGTTAAATCACTCCTCACCTTCTCCTTTTCGCCTGGCCAACTCTCTTTTTCTCTTTCTCTGTTTCTCTCTCTGAGAGATATATTGCATTCCACCCTCTTGCTTGAAAGAGAATCTGCCCTTTCATAAAAGACAATGCTGAATACTACTTAGTCATGATAAATGGAGTAACTTAAGCCCACAGGATTTTTATCTTTGAACATATTTTTACTCTGACATCTTGAAAATATGTTGTGAGGCAATTATCTCCACAAGTATTCTAAAGCTGCTGTTTTGTCCATTCCAAATGTAATATTCCAAATGGAACCTCAAATTATTACCCTGATATCCATTCCAGGAACTCCTTTTCTGTGTAGGATACTTGAAAGATATCGTAAGGACTGAAACATATCAAAGAATCTTAGTCACTGAGTTATGAAACTTAGGAAAATTGTGCAAGCATAGAAATATTATCCGAGGCAGGAATTTCTTCCACAGCATTTATAAGTACAACAAGAAGTAAATAGTACTTGCAAAGTATAAAAGAGTTCTAAGGATTTTTTAAAAAATGAATAAATTGTTACAAGTCAGAACATCCATCATAGAATCCTCAATAGAGAGTGTTGTAGTAAGCATGTGCTATTGGGGGAAAATATGAAGTTTGTAAAAAGCAACAGAGGATCTCTGTGGGTTCGAGGCCAGCCTGGTCTAGAAGAGCTAGTTCCAGGACAGGAACCAAAAAGCTACGGAGAAACCTTGTCTCGAAAATCAAAAAAAAAAAAAGCAACAGAGGTACAGCTAAGACTTTAAGATTGGATCATTATCAACATTACTAAAATCTACAATTGGTTTCTATTTAAGGAAAAAGAACACCAACAAAAGCTACAGAAATGATGGCTACTAAGTAAATATGTTTGAAAACATCCTTGTCTGTTTCTTTCCTAACATCAACCTAATAAGTCCAAGTCATATTCATTCAAGAGTAGAGAAGGAATGTAATCCTAGCCATTGTAATCAATTAGCCAGTTACATGATATCCCTATCAAAATCACATCTAACCTGTTGATAGGAAGAAAAATAAATAAATAACACTCCAAACATTGTCAGTTCAAGAACCCAGACACTGAGATGAGATGTGTGGAGTACCCGACATGCAACGTAGAATAGACAGATGCTTGTGTCTCCAAACAGCCTCTGGCTCTACTCATCCTTGTTGAATTCCCAATAATGCTCTATCTCTCCCCTTGGGTGCATTAGATCCTGTCTTTTTCTATTCCAAAGCCTAAAACTAATAGAAGGCTTGGTTGGGGATCACAGTAAGACAAATGTGAGAATAAGATGTGTGAACCACAGTGTCCAGAGTTTCAGCAAGTTCTCCTGCAATGTGAGAGAACCCTGTAAAAGAGTAGCTGACCAAAAAGCTATGACAATTATGAGTAGGGTCTTGGGCCAGGCTAAAGACACAGTTTATTTAAATTTTGAATCTGTCCCCATTACCCACATTTGCTTGGACAACCAGTCATGAGAAGGACACACTTCTGACAGTCTCTCCACGTTGACCCTGCTTCTTCCTCTCAGGATATAGCATTGGCTGTTGCTAATGAACCATTAGGACTGTCTCAAACATAACAACAGCTGCGGAGTTTTGGGTAACAGTTCTCATTCTGCTTTCTCTTCCATCTGTCTACAGATGGCTCAAATTTGACCCCTCAAAAAACAAAACAACAACAAAAAAAACTTACCAAAAGACAATTACTGTGCTTGTAGATTTTTCATTTAAAAAAAATAACAAGATTGTGATTAGCAAGAGAGCTGGTAATTGTGAATCATGTTGAGAGCTTGACATTAATTCTGAATGTAGAGGCTTTGACACTATTTGAGGGTTGATTGCTAATATTATATTTAGATTTATTCAACCTGTCAATCATAATACCACAGATAATAGTCATAAATGCCAGCCATAATTGCTGGAGGAAGTCAGTCCTTGCAAAACCATTATAATCTCATATTTTTCTTTTTAAAAATATCTTTCAACTAAGCAGGATGATACAGAACCAACATGTTTCTATTTATTATGTGCATCTGGGCTTTCTTAATTAAATAATCTCTGAACAAGATCTTTTGTCTGATATTTGTAGAGCAGTTGAAAGATATCACTTCATTAATCATTATACTTCAAAGAAGTCATCTCAGTATATAAAACAGAATCAAACTAATTTCGGAGAAATAAAATGCTGCTATGTCCTAAAACATTTCATGGAAGAACAATTCTTGGACCTTTCCAAACCTGAAGTTGATGGGTCCAAATCTCATTTGTTAGATTCAAGGAGAAGTGATGCACATTGAAACTTTTACTTTGTCATTGTGTTCATTTTGCTTCTGTGGCTGTAGTAAAACAACAGAAAAAGTAAGTGCCTTAAGGGAGAAAAGGGCTATTTGGTTAACAATTCCAATTTAGCGTTCATCATTGAAGGAAAATAAAGGTGGTAGGAACTTGAAGTAGGTAGTCAGTCATCTTTAGTCAAAAACGGAGAACAATTAATTAATGGTAGTTCTTGGGCTCAGTTTGCCTGTTCTCCACAGCCCAGGATGTCTTGCAAAGGGATATTACCATGCACAGGTAGAGTTTCTCACTTCTATGGGTGTTACCAAGACAATCTAGCAAACACCTTCACAGACTCAGCTAATCTAAACAATCTTTCAGTGAAATCCCCTTCTAAGATGATTCAAGATTTTGTCTAGTTGATGATAATCTTGGAGCATTATAGCTGCTGAGCCAAAAACATTGCAGAAAAAAAGATACTTTTGAGATAAAACTTACATGTAAGTCATTAGTCTTTATTAAATAATTGGTGTTTTTAAGTGTGTATGTGTGCATTCTAATGATCTCATTTCTAACTAGTTATTTAAAAAGCAAAAACATTCTCTGATAGATAAGAAATTTTATTTTTCAACAATATTTACAGCACTTGGTTTATTTACAGTCTTAAAGACCTTACAAAGAAAACAGGTAGTGTCTTGTCTCAATCACCTTATACTGAGTGTTTGTGCTTGTGAAGACTACAAATACAGAAAGACAATTTATAGTAAAAAATCTCAGGCCATAAGAGACTTGGCTCTAGAGGGGATCACAGGGTGTCCATGGGGATATCCCCAAGCTAGGTCCTTGGGCAGCAGAGCAGAGGGTGCCAGAACTGTCCTTGCCCCACTATCACACTGATGATTATCTCGAATATCACCACAGAATCTTCATCCTGCGACAGATGGAGATAGAGACAGAGACCTTCATCAGATCAACGAACTGAGCTTCCAAGAACCAGTATAAAGGCAGAAGGAAAGAGAAGACGAGCAAGGAAGTCAGGACTGCAAGGGGTTGGTCCACCAACTGAGGCAGTGTGCCTGTTCTAATGGGAGCTCACCAAATCCAGCTGGACCGGGTCTGAATGAGCATGTGATCAAACCGGACTCTCTAAATGTGGCTAACAATGGGGGCTGACTGAGAAGCCATTGATAAAGGCACTGGGACTTGTTTTTAGGGCTTGTTCTGGCTTTTTGGGACCCTGGTCTATATGGTTGCACAGCTTTCTAGGCCTGGATGTAGCAGGGAGGGCCTTGGACTTCCCACAGGGCAGGGTTCCCTGCCCTCTCTCAAGCAGGGAGGGAGGAAAAAGAGGGTAAGTGGGGGAGCAGGAGAGGATTGGGAGGAGGGAAGGAAGTGTAAATATATAAATGGAAAAATAAAAAAAATCTCAGGCCATGTAGATGTGAGAGTGCATAGAATTTGCCCACATACAGAGTGCGCACACACATTTGTATACATACCATGCATATACATATAAACATTGTTATACACATGCACACTCATAAATCTTAGTGTAATACAAAAAAATTATATTAGTTCATTTTCATTGCTATAATAAACTGATGAGTCAGAGTAAGTTTATAAAGAAATGAGACTGATTTCAAGCACAGAGTTAAGAGATACCTATTTCATAGCAGTGAGCATTTTCTAGCAGGCTTTCCTTGGTTGACTCACTTAATGGCAGATGCCAACGACAGAAGCATCTGGCCACCTGCTAAGTAGGGTCAACCTTTCAGAGTGTCTCTAGTCTTCACCCTTCTCAAAGAGGTCACCAATGTCCTAATTCATGAACTTTTAGGGGATGTTTTAAACTGTCTCCAAAATGTAGCAAATGCTACCCTATAACAAGTGAGCTTTATTAAATGTAAACCACATATTACTCTATCAAGAGGAATTCATGAAAGCAATCACTTTTTTTTTTTTTGGTAAAGGTTTGGAGCACCTTTTTTTATGTTCTGCTAACAGTCCCTGGAGAGATGTAAACAGATGTCGACTCTCCCCACACAGGGCACTAGCGCCAGATGAAGGCAACAGTTAGAAGGAAGTCCAAACTGGAAGAACCCATGTGTTTATTCAGGTCACTTGCAACAGTACACGAGAGAAGATTTTATAGAAGTGTGGACATCTAGACGGCTGAACAGCGTACATGAGCCTAAGTCATCCGTTCAGGCTGAAGCTCTAGGGCTCTCTGTATGACTTTCGCTCAATCACACATGTCAGGTCAATTTGTGGTTGGAGAATTTCCTCTCCCTTGTTGCAATTTCCGCTGCTAGAACCTTAGAGAGGACCCTTGTAAGTCTAGTTAGTCTGGAGAACTTCTAAAGATTTTTATTTGTTTATTTCCTGAATCTCACGAATCTACCCTCTTTTTAGACATGTTTCAGTTCAGAAGAAATGGCTGCACACCAGTTACACCAACAGATTAACTCAAGAAATAGATTAATTCGCTATGTTCAGCAAGTCCGGTTTTATCCCAGGCTTTTTCAGACCCAGGCCAGCTGGCCTTGGTGAGTTCCCAATAGAACATCCCCATTGTCTCAGTGTGTGGGTGCACCCCTCGCAGTCCTGAGTTCCTTGCTCGTGCTCTCTCTCCTTCTGCTCCTGATTTGGACCTTGAGATTTCTGTCCGGTGCTCCAATGTGGGTCTCTGTCTCTGTCTCCTTTCATCGCCTGTTGATCCTACTGCACGTACTGGCTTTGTGGGAGCCTAGGCAGTTTAGATGCTCACTTTGCTAGACCTGGATAGAGGTGGGCGGTGCTTGAGCTTCCCACAGGTCAGGGAACCCTGATTGCTCTTCGAGCAAATGAGGGAGGGGGACTTGATCGGGGAAGGGGGAGGGAAATGGGAGGCAGTGGCAGGGAGGAGGCAGAAATCCTTAATAAATAAATAAATTTAAACAAAACAAAAAAAAGAGAAATAGATTAATTGTTTACACGTTTTAAAAATCCCAGTGTTCATATGCATATGTCTGTGTTTCTCAAAAAGGGTATTCTTTCTTTTCATAAAATAATTCATTCAAGGTAATTTATTAACCCTGATTTGCAGGAATCCAAGTAGCCACCACAGCTAAGACTAGCTGTGTTTATTAATAACATTTTAATTGAGGTTATAATCACATACAATCAAGAACTTAACCTCAAAAGCTAAAATCTTCCCCTCAGGGGTCCCAGACTCATGCTACTGGTCTCATAATCCTCACTAATATCTTAGCTCTAGCTGATCAGCATCAAGTTCCCCAGTAAAGCAAACTTTTGTTTAAATACTTCTTTGTTTAAATAATATCTTGCTCATCACAGCTGATTCTTCAGCCCCAGTTAACTAGAATCAGAAGATCTAAAAGCCTTTCTTCTAACCTTAGCTCTATAGCCAGAACCATGTGAGAAAGCTGTCAAGTTCTGCTGCTTACTGAGCTGGAACATGACTTCTTGTTTAATTACATCTTAGCCAGCTTTCTCTGTTTCACTCAAATATTGGATTCTTCTAACTTGGGAGTTGGCAAAGTGGGTAGATACAAACATGAGTACCTGAGTTTTGGTGTAGGGAACTGATCAAAAGACATAGATGTATAATTGCAGTGCTGAGAGATCGGGGAGACAGGTAGATCCTAAGGAAATACTGTAAGACAGTCTAACCTATAAAGTGGGCTTCAGTTTTAGTGATGGACCCGATCTCAGAAAAGCAGAATAGACAGAAATACAGAAAATACTTGAAATCAACCACTGGCCTCTAACCTCCACAAGAATACTCAGGCAAGTATAACCCTCTACACACATGCATATAATTTTATGCACTGCTTGAATGCACGTGTGTACACACACACAAACACACATTCATGGGGGAGAAGAGACAGAGATGAGAGACAGAGACAGAGAAGGACAGACCAACAGGAACAGGAACAGTAAAAGAGAAATTTAAAAATACATGTTAGATTCTTATATTCTTTATGAGTTTACTGAGTTATTCTGAAAATTCTTCCTTTTTGCACAGCTTTAACCCCAACACTTGAGGGGCAGAGGCTAGTTCCAGTCCAGCCACAAAGACACTCTATCTCAAGGTGCAGGGAGAAGGAGTGAGGGAGGGAGAAAAAATTAACTCTTTCATATGTGAATGGCCTAAAAGATAGTGGAGGAGTATTTTGTTATAAAAAGAAGCTCTTCATGAATTGCAAGGCAATACTGTTGTAATATAAGAAGGTCTGTACCAGTTGATGAGCAGATCTTAACATAGTCCTTTTACATGTCCTAGATTTGAGAACCATAGAATAGCTATTGCTTTTAACAAATTATTTTTTCTGTACTATCTAATTAATTATATGAATGAAAAAATAGGTAACATATAAGTTTCTCCTCTGGTACATCCTTGGACCCTATGACAAAGTTAACTTCTCCTCCCTGTTGGAAAGTTCTGAGAGAGATCACACAGCTGAACCAAGTGCTTTTATACACAGAAATCATTTGGCTCAAGCTTGCATTCTAGAAACTTCTCAGTCCTGGATGGTTGACGTTCATTTGATGGAGTGCATACCTGGGTCCAACAGAGTTATCTTGCCAAGCTTCTCATTTCTTAAGAAAAATCGGTATCTCCGAGTCCCTCATAAGCTAACATTATGGTCTCAGGGCTCATATGTTGTCTTGACACGTTCTCAAACTTTCTTTCAGCCTTCTGGTCCTGGTAGCCCCAAGGCCAGGGTCTATTAAGACCATGTATACCCTGCCTAGGCAATAATATCATGAACTTATGAGAGGGGTACATGCTCTATTACTTTTCTTGTCTGACAGTTCTCCAGAAACTTACATGTGCATATTTCTCCAAGAAACTCTTTTGTATTTACTATAACATGTGTGCTCATAATCTGCTTGATACTTTTTTCCATTAGCCAAATTTGTGAGTTTTCCCATCATCTCCCCATAAAATCAAATGCTGCTTTGTTAATGGTCTTCATTTTTAAAAAGGTTATGGGTTCACCAGCAGATATAGAGATTGTGGCACTAAAGATTAGGAGTACAAGTTGTCATCTGTTTACTTTGAGTTTGTTACTGTGACTGCAGGGATGGAGGTTGCAGATCAACACTATTGCTGTTGACAGCAAGAAGAAATATGTACAGAATCCAGAGGATTTCTGGGAATTCATTTTATGACTTCCATATTTCATATAGTGAAGATCAATAGAAAACTGTATAAATCTAATCACAGCTGAGAAAAACAGACCACTCAGAAATGTTGGTTAGTTTATCTCAGAAGACAATGTACCTGGCCATATGAGATCATAATTATAAAGATTAAGTAAAAATATTTTCTCTATGGTATCTTCAGAATCTGATATTCTTTCTTCTAACTCTTGTATTCTGTTGGTTATGCTTGT
>NC_022010.1:84684016-84694382 GCF_000317375.1 Microtus ochrogaster
GGGGCCACGGAACCTCTGACAAGATTAAGTAAAAATAACTTGAGCTTCAAGGACTTGATCTCACTCACTTGTGCATAGTGTGTGTGGAGTGTGTTGTATGACAGTTACTCTTGCTGTGTTTTGGTCCTTGAGAACAGTTTTCAGAAGTGAGAAATGATTTGGATTCAAGTTCATCTCACAAGAACACAATACTTAAAAAATAGGAAACCATATTCTATTTGCCTGCTCTTAATATTCAGACTTGTAGCTAAAACCTCTGCAGGTCCATCCATGAGTCTGGAACCTCCAAAGGAGTAGGCAGGAACCAGAAACCTCTGTGGGTCCAGAGAGGACTCTGGCCTCCAAGGGAATAGGCCGAAACTAGAGACATCTGTGGGTATGGGACATGAAGCCTGAACCACCAAGAGAGTAGGCCTGAGCCACGATCTCTGCCAGAGCAGGCCCAAGGCAGAAACCTCATCAGAAAGAGCCCCAAGCAAGCAATCTCTGTGGGTGTAGGCCCAAATAATTCCTGATATTGCAGAGGCCACAAAGAACAACATGATACCAGTAAAAACTAGTGACCCTACAACAGCAAGACTTGAACAAGCAAATATAGATGAAGCAGAAGAAAATGACCTAAAAAGTAACTTTAGGAGAATGTTTGAGGTCCTTAAAAAGGAAATAAAAATTTTCTCAAAGAAATGGAGGAAAAGACAAACAAAAAATTGCAAGACAAATCCCTAAAAAATGAATCAAACATATGAAAAACATTATTCAAGACTTGAGAACTAAAAGAGAGGCAATAAAGAAAATAAGCCAAGAAAATTATAAAAACAGAAATCATAAGAAAATGATCAGGAACCACAAATGCAAGCATAAACATCAGAATACAAGAGATGAAAGAGAAAATTTCAAACACTGAAGATACAATAGAGGAAATCAACTCATCAGTCAAAGAAAACATTGAATCTAACAAAAGCTTAAAACAAAATAGCCAGAAAATATGGAATACCAAACCTAAGAGTAATAAGTATAAAAGAAGAAGTTCAACTCAAAAGCACAGAAAATATATTTAACAAAATCATAGGAGAAAACTTTTCCAACCTAGAGAAAGAAATGCCTATGAAGATACAAGAAGCTTATAGAACACCAAATAGACTAGATCAAAAAAATTCTCCTTGCCATATAATAATTAAGACACTAAACATAAATAATAAAGGATATTAACGGCTACAAAGAAAAAAGACCAAGTAACATATAAAGGCAGACCTATCAGAATTTCACCTGATTTCTCAATGGAAACAAAACAATGAAAGCCAGAAGGTCCTGGTCAGGCATTATGCAGACATTAAAAGACCATGGATGCCAGCCCAGACTACTATATCCAGCAAAACTTTTACACTGGAAGGACAAGATATTCCATAACAAAACCAGATTTAACCAATACCTAGTCATAAACCCAGCCCTACTCAAAGTACTAGAAGGAAAATTTGAACTCAAGGAAGTTGGTTACATCAACAAAAAACACAGACGATGATCTCACAGCAGCAAATCCCAAAGAAGGGGAAAACACGCAAAATAACATCACCAACAATGAAAACTAAATTAACAGGAGATAGCAATCACTGGTCATTAATATCCCTTAATATAAATGGATTCAACTCACCTATAAAAAGACACAGGCTAATAAAGTGAATACAAAAATAGAATCCATCTTCCTGCTGCATACAAGAAGCAAACATCAACCTCAAAGACAAACATCAAATCAGAACAAAGGACTGAAGAAAAAAAATCCAGTCAAATGCACCAAGAAACAAGCTGTGTAACTATCCTAATAGCTAACAAAATAGATTTCAAATGAAGCAAAGAAGGACATTTCATATTAATCACAGAAAAAACCATCAAGAGGAAACCTCAAAACTGAACATCAATGCCCCAAATACAATGACACCCTTCTAAAGCATAAACCACACATTAAACCTCACACACTAATAGTGGACGAGTTCAGCCCTCCACTCTCACCACTGGACAGTCTGTCAGACAAAAAAACTAACAGAGAAATAAGGTAACTAACAGGTATTATGACTCAAATGGTCTTAACAGACATCTATAGAATCTTCCATCCAAACATAAAAGAATATACCTTCTTCTCAGCACCTCATGGAACCTTCTCAAAAATTGACCACATATTAGGAAACAAAATAAACCTCAACAGATACAAAAAAAATTGGAATAACCCCATGTATCTTACCAGATCACCATGGCTTAAAATTAGAATTCAACAGCAATACTAATTCCAGAAAACCCACAAACACATGGAAATTAAACAATGCTCACATGAAGCATCAATGGGTCAATGAAGAAACAAAGGAAGAAATTAAAGACTTCCTAAAATTCAATTAAAATGACCCACAACATACTGAAATTTATGGGAGACAATGAAAGCAATGTTAAGAGGAGAGTACCTAGCATTAAATGCCTACTAAAAGAAGCTGGAAAAATCCCACACTAGTGAACTAACGGAACATTTAGAAACTTTAGAACAAAGAGATGCAAACTCACCAAGGATAACTAGACAGCAGTAAATAATCAAATTGAGGGCTGAAATCAAAAAATAGAAACAAAGAAAACAATATCAAAAAATAAAAACAATGATATAAAGAGATGGTTCTTCAAGAAAATTAACAAAAGAGATAAACCTTTATTCAAACTAACCAAAAGGCAGAGAAATAATATACAAATTAGCAAAATCAGAAATGAAAAGGGTGGCATAACAACAAACATGGAGAAAATCCAGAGAATCATTAGGTCATATTTCGAAAACCTGTACTACACAAAATTGGAAAACTTAAATGAAATGGACAACTTCCTGGGTAAATATTACTTACCAAAATTAAATCAAGACCAGATAAGCAAATTAAATAGACCTCTAACTTCTAAAGAAATAGAAATGGTCATCAGAAGTCCCCCAACTATAAAAAAAGCCCAGGACCAATCAGATGGTTTCAACTCAGAATTCTACAAGATTTTCAGAGAAAAACTAATACCAATACTCCTCAAATTGTTCCACACAATGGAAACAGAAGGAAGTATTGTTAGGGACCAATTGTTTGTTCCCAGCTACTTGGCCCCAAAATGATCACACAGAAACTATATTACTTAAATCACTGTTTGCCCCATTAGCTCTGTCTTCTTATTGGCTAACACATCTTAATTTAACCCATTTCTATTAATCTGTATATTGGCATATGGTTGTGGCTTACTGGCTAAAGTTCTGGTATCTGTCTCTGGTGGGGCTACATGGCACTTCTCTTCTGCTTCCTTTCTCCCAGTATTCAATTTAGTTTCCCTACCTAGATAAATTCTGCCCTGCTATATATCCAAAGCAGTCGTTTATTAACCAATGGTATTCACAGCATACAGAGGGGAATCCCACATCAAGGAACATTACCAAACTTTTTACATGAGGCTGCAATTACCCTGATACCCAATCCACATAAAGACATTACTTAAGAAAGAGAATTACAAATCAATCTTTTTCATGAACATTGATGCAAAAATAAATCAATAAAATATAGGCAAATCGAGTCCAAGAACACATCAGAAACATCATCCACCATGATCAAGTGGGCTTCATCCCAGAGATGCAGGGATGGTTCAACATGCAAAAATCTGTCAAAGTAATCCATCATATAAACAAACTGAAAAATAAAAGCCACATGATCATCTCATTACATGCTGAAAAAGTTTCAACAAAATACAACATACTCTCATGATAAAGGTCTTGGAGAGAGCAGGGATACAAGGAACAGGCCTAAATATAATAATGGCAATATACAAGCCAACAGCCAACATCAAACTAAATGGAGAGAAACTCACAGCAATCCCACTGAAATCAGGAACAAGACAATGTTGTCCACTCTCTCCATATCTATTCAATATAGTTCCTGAGGTCCTAACTAGAGCAATAAGACACCAAGAGAAGATCAAGGGGATACAAATCTGAAAAGAAGTCAAACTCTCATTATTTGCTGATAAGATAGCTTACATAAGTGATCCCAGAAATTCTACCAAGTAATTTGTACAACTCATAAACACTTTCAGTAATGTAGTAGGATTCAAGATTAACTCAAAAAAAAAGGTAGCCCTCCTGTATACAGATGATAAATGGGCTGAGAAAATCAGAAAAATGTCACCCTTCAGAATAGCCACTAATACCACAAATTACCTTGGAGTAACTCTAACCAAACAAGTGTAAAACTTGTATGACAAGAACTTTGAATATTTGAAGAAAGAAATTGAAAAAGACACCAGAAAGTGGAAAAATCTCCCATGCTCTTGGGTAGACAGAATTAACATAGTAAAAAATGGCAATCTTTCCAAAAGCAATCTACAGATTCAATGCAATGCCCATCAAAACCCCTGCAAAATTCTTCACAGAACTTGAAAGAACGGTACTCAACTACATATGAAAAAGTAAAATACCCAGGATACCCAAAAACAATCCTGTACAATAAAGGAACTTCTGGAGACAGCACAATCCCTGACTTAAAACTCTGCTAGAGAGCTATAGTACTAAAAACTGCCTGGCCTTAACATTAAAACAGACAGCAGAACCAATGGAACCAAATTGAAGACAGAGATATTAATCCACACTCCTTCAAACATTTGATTTTTGACAAAGAAGCAAAAAATATAAATTGGAAAAAGAAACCATATTTAACAAATGGTGCTGGCATAACTAGATATTGACATGCAGAAGAATGAAAATAGATCCATGTCTATCACCATGCACCAAATTCAAGTCCAAATGGTTCAAAGACCTCAATATAAAGCCAGCCACACTAAACCCCACAGAAGAGAAAGTGGGAAGTACACTTGAACACATTGGCACAGGAGACCACTTTCTAAATATAACCCCTATAGGACAGACAGTGAGAGAAAAAACTAATAAATGGGACCTCCTGAAACTGAAAAGCTTCTGTAAAGCAAAAAACAACAAGACAAAACAGCAGCCTACATAATGAGATAAGATCTTCATCAACCCCACATCAGACAGAGGTCTGATCTCCAAAATATACAAAGAACCAAAGAAATTGGTCATCGAAAGAACAAATAATCCAATAAAAAATGGAGTACATACCTAAATGGAGAACTCTCAACAGAGGGATCTAAAATGACTGAGAGACACTTAAGGAATGCTCAACATCCTTAGCCAGAGAAATGCAAATCAAAACAACTCTGAGATTCTATCTTATAACTGTAAGAATGGCCAAGATCAAAAACATCGATGACAACTTACGCTGGAGAGGTTGTGGGGTAAAGGGAACACTCCTGCATTGCTGGTAGGAATGCAAGCTGGTACAGGTCCTTTGGATATCAGTATTGCGAATTCTCAAAAAATTAGGAAACAACCTTCTTCAAGACTCAGCAATATCACTTTTGGGCATATAAACAAAGGATGCTCAATTGTACCACAAAGACATGTGCTCAACTACATTCATGGCAGCTTTGTTTGTCATAGCCAGAACCTGGAAACAACATAAATGCCTCTTGACTGAAGAATGGATAAGGAAAATTTACACAATGGAGTACTACACAGGAGAAAAAAATAATGACATCTTGAAATTTTCAGACAAATGGTTGAATCTAGAAAACATCATATTGAGTGAGGTAACCCAGACCCAGAAAGACAAATACCATATGTACTCACTCATAAGTGGTTTTTAGACATCAAGCAAGGAAACGAGCCTATAAATCACAATTCCAGAGAACCTAGATAACAATGAAGACCCTAAGAGAGACATATATGGATCTAATCTACATGGGAAGTTAAAAAAAGGCAAGATCTCATGAGTAAATTGGGAACATGGGAGCCATGAGAGAGGATTGATTGAAAGGGAGGGAAGGGGAGAGGAAAGGAGGAGAGCAGAGAAAGACGTATAGCTCAATAAAATCAATTTTTAAAAAGAAATTTAAAAAAGAGATTATCGCCAAATAAAAAGGAGGAGGAGGAGGAGGAAGAAGAAGAAGAAGAAAATGGAGGAGGAAGGTGTTGTGCTTTCCTGTTGCTTTAAGGGACAAGCCACGCCCACTCCCATTACCTTTGACCTGCCCGCTGCTATCTTGGGCCCTTCCTTTTCTGCTTCCTTGACGTGCGTCCTTTTTATTATAAGGAAGACCTGGGAATGTTGTGCTTTCCTGTCCCTTTAAGGGACAAGCCACGCCCATTCCCCTCCCCATCCGCTGAGGCAGGCTGATCTTCAGCTTCCAGCCTGAGCTCGCTCTCTTTTCCATCTTCCTCTCAGAGAGGTAGCTTCACTTCAGCCTCTCTCCCCACTTCTCTGCTTCCCCCCTTCTTTGTCTCTTTCTCCTCTTCTCTCTCTCTCTCTCTCTCTCTCTCTCTCTCTCTCTCTCTCCCCCTTTCACCCTTCCTCCTCCATAACTCCCTGAATAAACATTCAACCTCACCCTGCATGTTGTGTCTATCCATGTTTCTGTCTTCTGCCTGCCCGCCATGTGTCTCCCTTCCTGGAACCAGCCATTGCTCAGGGACCAGCAGCCATCTCTGCCTGGGGTCCACTGCCTGCTGCCACATGGCCCACCACCACTGCTCTGGGACCAGCAGCCATCTCTGCCTGGGGTCCACTGCCTGCTGCCACATGGCCCACCACCACTGCTCTGGGACCAGCAGCTGTCTCTGCCTGGGACTGGCTGCTCCCAGGGCCCGCTGCCTGCCACCACATGGCCCGCTGACACCATTTGGGACCTACAGCATTTCTGCTGCCTACTGCCACCAGGGATCCTGCAGCAATTTTTAAAAAAGAACAACAGAAGGGGAGAAGGAGGAGGAGGAGGAAGAGTAAGAGGAGAAGGACAAGGAGGATGAGAAGGATGAGGAAGAGGATGATGACAAGGAGGAGAAGGAGAATCCATAATTTAGTACATAGACCCCAGTACTTAGGTTTCAACAAGAAATTTAGAGCAGTCCACACATAGCACTCATTCTTTTCTGATTTAATTTTGGAATCATAGTATTCTGACTAAGGAAAAATAAAGGTGATGAAGAAGAAATGGCTCTCTGGGTAAAAGCGCTTGCCATGAAAGCTTGAGAACCTGAGTTCAGATACCTGAGCCCATGTAAAAGCTAGACATAGGTACATATTTGTAATCCCAGCATTCTGAGAGATTGGAAACAGTAAGGAAAATGCCCCAGAAACTAATGTACCAGTGACAAAAAGCAAGAAAGACCCTGCCTCAGATATGGAAGGACAGGAAGACTCCTAAGGTTGTCTTCTGATGTTCATACATGTACTGTGGCACACCACAGAAATACACACAAAGGTACACAACCATGTCAGTCTCACACATAAAAGATTTTTTAAAAGAAAAAAAAATAATGAAACTACATACTATTCACTGTTTAAAAGCAACTTTGTCATATTGTTTGTGGCAACTCCATGTTGGGAAGAGGTGATCTTTTAAATGGACACAAAACGGAATTCCACTATTCTGCCTAATCACTTGGAATATTGATATGGACACATCACATTTCTAGGGTTCTCAATTAGGACAATGTGGAGCCGAATGGCACTAGCATAAGATGCTGTGCTATTGCTTATGTCATAGTGCTGGACAATGTAAGCTGTCCAGAGAAAACCAGTTCTGAAATATCTACCTGTTCTGTAAATGTGGATTTTCTACACCAAATGTTGTCTCTTCTCCAAGAAGCTACAAGTGCAAGTCACAACTGCTTTTTATTTTTTTGTCTTGTTACTTCATTATCTTTAGGAAGTCTGCTTACATGGTAGGAACATGAACTTTGATAAGTTTATTTCCTACTTTGTACACACTTAGAAATTAACCAATGTTATCTGTTCTTGTTATACACAGTTTACCAAATTCAGTCATCATGAAAGCTCATGAATGGGGAAAGTGCTACAGAATGCCCAGATGAAGACCCCAGCACCTCTGGCCTAACGCAGCACAGGAAAGGTGAAAGGACTCTAAGGCATACCCATACCATTTAGAATGTGCTCCAATCCACAGTATTTTAATGTATACAAAGATGGAAAATGAACTATTTGTTCATCCTTTCAAATGACCACAGTGAAGAGTGAATCATTTTTCCTAATAAACAGCTGTGTACTTAGCTCAAAGATTTGGTTTGTTTTATTCAGGAGACATATTCAGACCTGGACTTAAAGTTGGAATAACTGTAAAAGTAAAAAACAACCCATAATCGTTCTCTATGTCCTCTTACTGCCTTTTTGTAGGGCATTTGTGGAGGATAAATAAATTTCTATCTCTATATCATTTAATGCTTAGAGATAAAAATATCCATTCATAGATTCAGATAAGCTGACATTCTGCTTTTAATTTATTGTTTAGCAAGAATGGCATATCCAAGACCTAACACTTGGCCTTAATATGATGATGGAGAGGTTTCTGACACAGAAAAAATGACCAAAGCTTGTCTCTGTGGAACCCATGGAGACAATTTAAATGAAGCTTTGCACAGAATTGTATTCATCAGTCATTTTCCAAAAGCCTTAGTAAATTATAACAGTGATTCAAATCCCCAGAATAATGTCGGCAGTAAGCCACTACACTCATTTCTTTGGTGTATAATCAGAAGCCAAATGGTCATAGTCCCTTCAGGGTATGCTTGGAGAGACAGTTACAATCACGACACATGACAATGTTGCAGAACTTTCTTCATTAGCAATTAATGTCCAGTTCAGTCAAAAAATCTAAAGGATACTCTTACTTGGCTAGAGGAATTGGGCAGGAAACCATGATATGAAGTTTAAAATCCACAGGTTAAGTTAAGACCTATCGATGGCCTAGATCTCTCTAGGTTAAAATATACTGCATGACAATGTTGTTTACTTCCAGTTACGGAAATTGAGTCATTCTTATCTTTTAACTGACCTCTGTCACTCTTGGCCCCCAAATTAATGTTCAAACTGCATAAAGGAGCCAGGCAATAAGCAGAAGTAAATGGACTTCTGTGAGTTTGATGCTAGCCTGGACTACATAGTGTGACCCAGGATGGCCAGAGATACACAAATAAACCATACCTGGATAAACAACAACAAAAAAAAATGACAAACAAAAAACAAAACAAAACAAAAATGTATCTTGAAGGTATCTTGAAGATGGCAATTCTCATCAGCATCACCAAACTTATAATAAACAAACAATTTTATTAGAAAGCTGTTAGTTTTCATGTAAAGCTGTAGGTGGGTCTTCTTTCTATATGTTGTTTTCACTGGTTAATTAATAAAGAAACTGCTTGGCCTGATAGGTCAGAACATAAGTGGGCAGAGTAGACAGAACAGAATGCTGGGAAGAAGGGAAGTGAGGCAGATGCCATGCCTCTCTCTCCAGGGCAGATGCAATGAAGCTCTGGCCCAAGATGGACATAGGCTAGAATCCTTCCCAGTAAGTCACCACCTCGTGGTGCTACACAGATGATTAGAAATGGGTTAAGCAAGATATGAGAGTTAGCTAAGAAGAGGCTAGAACTAACGGGCCAGGCAGTGTTTAAAAGAATACAATTTGTGTGTTGTTATTTCCAGGGCTAAGCTAGCCATGCAGGAACTGGGCAGGATAAAAAGCAGGCCTGCCTGCAGCTCCTTCTACATAAAGCATTTATCAATGCATCATGAATGGGAGTGTTTTCTATAACGGCGATGCCATAGTTTGAGAGGGAAGGCAAGTAAGTTGTATGTAACATTGTTTTCCTAACACTGCCAAGTTTCTAAGTCTGTTGTATTTCTTCTTATAAATAATTAGAAGGAAACTCTAGCATCTTAACCTCATTAACCACACAGCTCTTGGAACCAGTGCTTTGGTTAGTTAATGGAGCAAGCTGTTAAGGCCATCTTCAGCTGATCCACATAGTAAATGTAATACTACTATCAACAGAAATAAAACCAGTCTGACTTTATATTCCGTTTATATTCTAAAATTTTTAGACTAAATACAGTCTTGATAGTCTCAAAATGTATTACTCTAAAATACTTAGGAACTGTCTGTATAGGGGATCTCTAAGTTCCACCATATACATGTGAATTCCTGCAATTCTTGTGGGATATATGCTATCTTCTCTCAAGGTAGCTGGCTACCTCCTATGATGCTGCTGGAATGTGACTTGAGTTTTAGGTCTATATAGGTAAGGAAATGTGATTTAGAAGTAGACATGGAAGCAACAGACACTCCAAAAGGAAGGAGTTCTTATATTGGAAGATGAATTTTAAGAATTAGTTTTAAGATTCAGTTCCTTATAAGAAGAAGGGGAGAAAAAAGTGAGAAGGGTAGGATGGGGAGAACTTGGGGCAACGGGATGATTGGGATACAGGAAGGTTGGATAGGGGAG